>NC_041339.1:1843891-2131391 GCF_004354835.1 Perca flavescens
TCTGACTTGCTGTATTTGAAGCTCCCCCCCACCATTATTCTTATATAAGTTGAGGTCTATGGAGCCTTAGGAACTGACAAAATGTAGTAAAACTAAATCCATCGATTAATAAAATTGTTAATTAAATAATCTAAGTAGAGTGTCAAAATAAAGATAAAGCAACACACATTTTTTATAATCTCCAGTTAGATAATAAAAACACATTTTGTCAGTTTATGCCTTCAATAGCAGTCAACATTAGAACTGAATAATTAGGAATTCAATTCAATGGAGTAAATACAGAACAGTTACAGCTATTTGCTACAATGTATCAGTACATTTGTGAATTTGCTGTAATATTATATCACATAATTGTGAGAAAGATATTACGTTTGGAAGAAGATGCTCTAGCAGAACAGAGAAGATCACCAGGAAAAGCTTAACTTTAAAAGGTGCCAGAAAAGAGACATACAATGTGTGGGAAGGAGGAATAAGAGCACTGGTGAAAAATGTGTCAAAGGACAAAACAATGATCATGTGGTGTTGAAAAGTGCACTGATGAATATGCCTGTTGGGCATTTATATGCACAATCACCTGATGACAGTTAGCACAAGAATCCAGTAGAATCAAGGCGTTTCAAATACAGAATGACATCTATCATTCACATACCAGCAACAGGGTGGGTGCTTTATATTGGAAAACAGGTCAGTGGAAAATAAGTCACACAAAAAAAAAAAAAAATTCATCAGATGAACATCTGAAGTATTTTTGTGTGGGAGGTAACATTCAAGTGTTTATTTTAGACTGTGGTCAGTTATGAAATACTGACACTGCATGTGACAGGCCAGTGTAAATAATAATCTCTGTTTGTTTCCACATGCTGGGATATTGTTTCAGCCTTTAAAGTGCTGCTTTCAAAGGCTCCCTCGTTTTAGGTAATCTCCGCTACAGGGCTAGAGGCTCTCAGTGTTTAAAGTTAAAACATTAAGATCCACCCAGAGACTATCTGATTAATGTCTCTATACATTCTGAAATAACAAAAACAGATCGATCCAGGACTCCCACCAACATATGATGAGCAAACACATCTGCTCTCCTGCTTTGAAGTGCTTGTATTCTACAGTAAGGGTATGAGTGGGGAGGGGGGGGTTTGGTTGGAGGAGCGTGGCACGGTGCCTCCTCCATCACTGGTCCTGGCACGTGGCCCCCGCTCTCGCCACAGCCCGCTTCCTTCACGCTCCTTCAACAGCAGGTACTGTTCATCCACCCGACCCTGCCTCTTCCTCCCAAAACAAGCTCTGCTTTGTTCCCCCCCACCCTATTGGCAGGGCCTGGGAGTTTATATGCTTAGCAAAGAGAAAAAAAAATAAGGCACTACCCACCCCTCAGTGCCTGCCTGTATCGAACCCCCCACCCTGTGTACTGTAGAGAAGCAAATATGCTCATATTTTCTTACCAAGCTAAAGGTGTCAGTTTGATTAAGTTCCTAAAAACCACCAGTTGAGATGTTGGTTACGGATACAGAGTTAAGTCTGCGCAGTGAAAATATGTGCAGTGTCTGAAAACTTGCTAAATGTGTCAAGATAAGGTGGAATACAGATGAGCAGAAAAGATACTCGTACTCCAAACTGTCCAAAAGAGATAAACTCCTGACTCCAACTCCAACTTTGCTTTATCTTATGCGACATGGCGCAGAGAACAATTAGCTATATTGCTGACAACAGCTGAGATTGGGGAAAAAACAAACAGCCGTAGGGTCGCGACTGGCCTCAACCCTACTGGGCAAAAAACCAACCCAGGAGAAACAATAGGACGTGCACACACACACAGACAAACAGATGCACAAACACACTTGTGAGCACGTATACACACACATGCAAAAACTCAAGAGGAGGATGCGTCCATGTTTTCTGCAAGCTGTGTATTCTCCTGGCTATTCTGGGAATCACTCAAGTCCTGTTTTATCTAAGAGATAAGGGACTCTTTGCCGGGACTCAGGAAGTGCAAAGGAATTTGCTGCCAGATATCTCTGTGTTTTTTAAACTGCTCTCAAGCCCATACCTCCCCCCCCCTCCCTCTCCATAGAGCAACTTCCTCTCCAGGCTGAGCCTTGGCTCCCTGCACTCCACTGGTGCATCCTCTTCCTGAGGTGGAGTCCCCTTTTCCATCAAAAACTCCCTCCATTTGCCGTTTCTCAAACGCTCTCTTTTTTCCTCCGAGAGGTGGAGCCTCTAATTCTAACATGAAATTTGGAACTGCTCAGAAATGTTCCCAGCACAAAAGACGCTATGTGTAGGCCTATGTGCTTTAAAAACCAACACAAACTAAAGGAAAATGTGGGACAGCCTCTAAAATAGAAGCTAAAGAAGAGTTTCCGCTGATTATTCTTTGAAAATCCTCTCATTCTCTATATGGGTCAAAGGGCTTTTTGCCCCACGTCTTTAAAATCTCACCATTTTGCACTTAAAGGAACTCAACATTGTCTTATAATTTAATTAAACTGTTTGTGAGCCAAATGAAAAAGGGATCATTTAAATATGAAAACCTGTTGAACTACATGAAATGTGTTAAGTATGAACACAAGGAGATGTGGGGAAGGAAAAAGAGAAGGAGCAGAGAAAGAGAGTTTGTGTTGAGTTGAAGATAGAGGACGAGACCCAACACTGAGGGTGAGGGTGAGAGGGAATGAAAAAGGGAAAAGGCGGCTGGGTGGGGAGCTGCGTGTTGGAGGAAGGAGAAGGGTGGTCATGGGAAGAAGGGTGGGCCTGGGACACAGAGGCAGAGGAACACTCACTCCTGCAGGGTCTCCACTCCCATTTCCTTATACTGCAGCTCCTGCTTCACCTGGGCCAGCTCCTGCTTCAGTCTGGAGAGCTGCGGACACAAGGCCGAGCACCGGGTTACCATGGCGCACAATGGGCTTCTGTCACCACCACCGGCTAAAACGGCATAGTCATGACTATTCACATACAGGAATGCTCTGCTATGTTTATACAGGGACGCACACCTGTGTATGCGCCCTCATCCACACACAGTGATTTATATACTGAGGCGTTCTCTCCTGAAAAAGATGTCTGATCAACTTTCTATAGGTGACCGTAGTCTGTGATTATTCAATGTTGTTATTTAAAGGGGCACTCCTCCGATTTTACACAGCAAGTTCATCACATACCAATTGTATAAGGTCATCTGTGACTCTGGAGGAAAATTTCTTTAGCTTGAAAAAGTTACCCTGATGATGTCATCAATGGTTGCCTTGGCCTTGGCTTTGAGACTGACATTTGTAAGCAAAAAAACCTGTTTTATAAACTGGGGATGAGGGAAAGATGTGGCAATTTACCAGGCAGGGAAGGTCTGATGAAAGATGCTGCTGAGTTGCGTTATGGGAAATGTAGGACTCAGAGTTATCTCAGCCTCTGCTGCTTTGATTTGGACCATTCTTTTTTTAAATCTGTATCTTGAAAGAGTACCAGTATAATAGAAGTCTAATACTAAATGGCTGGAGTGCCCCTTTCAGTGGAATTGTATTGTGATGACATGATCACATTATGATATTGTTTTACAATATAATAATGATTCTGCAGCCTGATAATTGTGTATATCACTATTAGTAAAATAGTAAGACTAAGAGTCTACAGCTACACTGGCAGTAAGTACTAACATGCTCAAAACAACTATGTAATAGGTAACTCTTACCATGTTCACCATCTTAGTTTAGCATGTTAGCATGCTAACATTTGCTAACTAGCAATAAACACAAAGTACCGTACAGCTGAGGCTGATGAGAATGTCAGTTTTACAGGTATTCACAATTATTGTGCTAGTTGAAAAATGTAGAGGATCAGAGTTATTTACAATCATCCTCTGGGGACTATGACTGTCTGTACCACATGTTATGGCTATCCATCCAATAGATGTTGAGGTATTTCATATTAAATATAATCCTTAAAGGCCCGTAATGAGCATGGCCAAAAAAATCATATAAATACATAATTAATATGACAGCCAGATCACCCAGGCTTAAAATAAAGGGTTGTTGAGCAGAGATTATACTGACATTTACAGAGATAAAAATGATGAGCACTAATTTCTATTGGAAACATGACTGGCCATAAAAATCACTTTGACATAGCTGTAGGCTTCGCTAGCTACTTCAAATTATCTTCAAATCATCATGTTGATTTGTGGGTGTTGCCATGACGAGTCAATAAGGAATGTATATTAACAACTGGTCATCATCAGATAATAAGGGGCAATTGTAACATCCTGTGTTCATACAATCCTCAAAAACACACCTGTTCTGACTATGTGACGATCTTTTCAGCTAACAAAAATAATTATCTGTGATTTCTATAGGAGGATTATAATTAAGTCCTACTCGTCTTTTCAGTTTAACACTTGAGGTTAAAATGCCTGTGATCCAGGAAACACCCTCACCCATGTGACTGATCTCAGAGAAATGTCCAACTTGGCCCTGTGAGTCAGTGACCTAGCCTCTGCCTGACCCTTTGATGATGATCTCATCCTCATCCTCTCGAGGCCCCAGGCTAGAGCCACAGTATCCTGTAGGGGCCACACCCCATCCCCCTTTTTCTGCCCAACAGGGCCCCTCGCTTCAGCCCATTGTTCTCCTCCGATAATGACTTACCCGCTCTCGCCTACAAGCTATTTCCACTTTTATTTGGTCAGGGTCGTATTTCGAGTTTGAGGATGAGCCGGAGAGCGCTGTGAACACATAGAAAGAAAAGGACAGAGGGGGATCAGCAGTTGATAGTGATGACTTGTAATAGTAAGAGTGGAAGGGGGATCCGGTGTCCTCTCCCAGCCTTTGCTCTCCGTGGACGCCCCCTGGATGCTTTGTGTGCGACAGCTGGCTGGAATCGGAGGGTAAAACTGGGTGGAGGTGGCAAAAGGAAGGGTGGGGTGCACCAGGGATTTGGAAGATCTTCTAAAGATCTGCACCCCCCCCCCACCAGCGACCTGAAGGCACATCAACAATATAGCATAACCAGGCCAGATAATTGGGTCTGCTAAGGTCAGGTTTTTTTGGTAGTCATGGAGCCTTCCAGGTCACACTTCTCTCATCCTTTTTATGTCTTTCTTTCCATGTATGCTCATGTGTATTTTTTGGATTATGAAACACAGGGTCAGGTAAGTGAGCTGGATGTTAGTTTGTCTTACTGCTGGTGATGGAACGGTTGTCCTCAGAGAGCTCATGGAAGAGCAACATTTCCTGCTGAGCCAGCTCCAGACGCTGCTGCTTGACCAGGTACATCTCCTTCTTGGCTTTGAGGGCATCTTGGGCCACCACAAGGTACTCCTTCAGCATGCGCTCCTGCTCCTGCCGCCATTGAGTCCGCGGGTTCTCAATCTGGGTGGTCTCTGACAACGGGACACAACCCAAGTAACTAATGAGCAAATAGTCCCATAAAGATGTGCGATAACATTCATCAGAAAGGCAAGACGGTCCAGTGGTAGCTTCTTTGTGAAACAAAAGACTCAGTTTTTTTAAAGTGCTTAGAGACAAATGGGGAAGTACTCACTGTTGATGTGGTCGATGTAGTAAACTCCCACTTGCTGGTCATAAACTTCCTCCCACCCGAGAGGCAGTTCATCTCCAACACAGTCGGCGAACGTCAGCGGTTTGGTGATCCTGAAATGATTTAAAATCTTTTCAGTGCAACAGTAACCCCAAGGAATGCTCTTTCATATCAGCTTAAGAAAAACATGTACAGCCGATCCGATCCGGCCCAGAAGCAACCTAAGAGTGACCCAGAAGAATCAGATAATTAATATCATACATAAATAAATCGTTTATAAGAGATTATAAGTACGTTTCTTGCCAGTTTCGCTAGCGGCTCGTGGAGAAAATAGACGAGGCGCTGAAATATCGCTGCAGATCGTGAGCCAGATGAAGAACGTGTTCTGTCTTAACAGCCCAACTGGTTAAAATGGGCGCTAAAAGGAAGCGGGCAGCGCTTACCGCTGCTTTCTCCTCCTGTCCTATCTGCCCATCCACTATATTTATTAGAAATAGCCTTGTATCACTGCACAGTTTTTAAATAGGCTTCTGCTGAAAAGGTTTGGCCCATGTATATTTCTTGGTTTAAAATCTTGCTCAACTCAATTTGTTGCTGCTCAGTATCTTTGGATTAGTGTGCTCATCATGTCACCCATAAAAAACTAATATTGATAATGAATGCACACCTGGGCACTGTAGTACCCAACTGAAAACTTTTACACCATAATCTTTATTGCATAATTATTCTAAGACTGTAGTGTTTGACATAACCTTACATCTGTTTTTCTGTCTCGCACATTACACATTTTTCCTGTTAGCATTAACTGGCCTTCAGGGTGCTGTGCCTCATTTATCATGTTTATAAAAGATGTTTTCAATGTCAATCGAGGGGAAAGAAGCAAAAAGTAAACATTCATTCTAAAGAATATTCTCTCCCCCACCACCCTGACCCTCAACAGCAAAGCTGCACTGCCTCCCACGTTTTGAGATGCATATTAAGATCACAAGGAGAAACCCTGTCGCAATTTATCAATTATCCAGAGTGATCATTTCAATCCAACTACGTAGCTTTTGTTTCACAGCTTGCGTGTTTCGACAAGGTTAGTGCTCCGCGGGGAAGGAGCAGATGAGTTCAGGTGGTCAGGACACCAAACTGTTGACAGCTCTTTTTAAGATTATTTTGTTGGGCATTTTAGGCCTTTATTTCCACAGGACAGATGAAGACATGAAAGGGGAGAGAGAGGGGATGACATGCAGCAAAGGGCCGCAGGTCGGAGTCGAATCCTCGGCCGCTACGTTGAGGAGGAGTAAACCTATATGTGTGCGCCTGCTCTACCAACCGAGCTAACCCGGCCACATACATTGGACACCAAACTGTTGACAGTTCTGAGGGTCAGCTGACTGAACATCAGTCTTGCTTGAGAAGTACCTTTGCGAAGGTGCGCCTTTTCTTGCATGCCAATCAGAGCAGACTGGGCTTTTCAGGAGGGGGGCTTAAAGAGACAGGCGCTTAAACATTTCAGACAGAAGGTGAATACAGGTATATTCAGAGAGTTGTTGTTTTTTGAACATTAAAGCATGTAAACATGTTCTAGTTGAACCCCAAAATATAATTAACCTGAAAAAAAGCATATTATGTCTCCTTTAAATTTAGTTCAATAAGTCAGACATGTATCAGGACTATATGGTTAAATACATAAATATAAAATGTATGCATGTGAACATACATAAATACAACATAATGAAGTACGCTCCATGTGTATTATTTAACTTACATTGTGAAGCCTGAAACTTTTTGTCCTTTTAGACTAACTGATGTGTGAGAGGCTTGGAGTTCTACAGTAGATACATAAGTGTACAAAAGTCAATGTACAGTTATTGACGGATTAGTCTACATACAAACGATTCAAAACTCTTCTTGGACTTTCTTCTTTAAAGAATTTGCATGGACTTAATGTCAAAAATTAAAGACTGCTACAGTGTAATGATTTACGCAGCCATGTGTGTAGATGTGGGCTCCATCAGCACACACTGTGTCAGGCCATAACAGCGACTAGGACGGTGCAGAACTAATGGCATCAGGCCGATACATCACTAACTCCCCTAATCTACACATATCAGTGAGCTGTGAACCAGTGGGTCTGATGACAGCAGAACATACAGTAACTGTCTGATTACCATCAATCAGCGCAGACAAAAGGGGGGTCCGGTGACAGTGACCCCTTCCAATGCAGTATGCTCACAATGCAGACAGTGCATGAGGCGTGATCCTGGCGAGGCATGCATACAATGAAGAGGCGGCCTGGAGAGAGTAGCTGAGGCATTCTGCATCACATTCCTCAGTGGACAGACGCAGCAGCTCTCCTCTCTGCACTCTTCACCAGAAATTAACTTCCATTTGGTTGCAAAGATCTGCTTTTCAGGCCAAATGCCACATACCGATGATTTAAATGATCAGAAAACAGAGGTTCTCCCACTGTCTCAAAACACCCAATAAAGCCTTTATTATTAGAGTGGCATACGATGAATATGTAAAAAAATATTAGCTGCACTTGATAATCGTACCCTCAGTGTCTAATGCTTATAATACATTGTTAAAATGTGTTCTTTCTGCTATTTGCAAGAACTGAAAACAAGCCTAGTTGCAGACACAGGCTTGTTAAAAAACTTCGACAATGCCTCAAATTCAATAAACTCCCATTGCATTTCACACATTTTTGGGAAATTCTACAGGCTACTTCACTGATGTGCAGCTGTGCATGTAAGGCTTGATAAATCCAAATTACGGTTTACCATTTCTTTCTTTAATTATATTATGACAAAACTCTCAGACTGCGATATTGAGATGTTGATTTTATGTGAAGAATGTTTTTTTTTTTATTTTGACATGTCCTTTTGGAAAGTTTGATAGATACGGCAACATCCTGAGATAAGGATAACACTATTAATATAATTATTTTTATCGTCAGGTAATCTGACAATTATTTCCTGAATGAATTGAATAAATGTTTGGTCTTTTAAGTGGATGAGTTCCAGAGAGAGCCCAAGGTGATACAAATCCTCACATTGGAACCAGTAAATGTTAAAAATATTTTGCTTGAAAAAAGACTAATTATTTGATTATCAAAGTAGTTGGCTATTACGATTAGTCAGTGGTTCACGACCTTTTTGGCTTGTGACCCTTTAAAAACGATACAAAGTCAGCTCCCAACCCCTCATTAAGATTACATATTTCTATGAGATGTGAGCAAAGAGTGATTTTTACCTCCTCAGATGGTTTAATTTGAATAATGTTAGAGGTCCGAAGAGGTAAAAACTATATTCAATATTTTACAAGGGGAAAATAATTAAATAAATAAATGTACTAAAAACTGCTCTCTTAACTACTTGATCATCTCCTGAACCCTTAGTTTCATCTTGTGACCCATTTGGGTGGTGTCGACGTCAACTTACTGCTGAATCATTACATCTCTACATTGCCCACCCCTACCTGCTAGAAAAGCACAGATATGAGCCAAAATCAAATCCTACGTATTCCCAAAATTCCCTAACAACTACACATATACTACAGGGAGTAGCATGGTGACAGTGTGTAAAAATGGTTTTGATGCAGCCAAACACAAGACAAGGCAAACACGAGCACACTCCCCACCTGCTTTTAGTGTTTGTTAAAGGTAAACACACGTCCAGACACTTACTGCACTTTTAAGTATATAAAAAAACACTCAGACAGGGCAGTTGGCTTTTATGTAAATAATGACTAAAGGAGGAATCATGATGACAAGAATCGGAAGAAGTATGTCAAAAATAGGCACATTAAGCAGTTGAAAAGATAAAGATATATTTTGGAACGAGTCAAAAAGGTCATAAAAACAGGGAAGACCACGAGAACCTTTGGATAGGAAGCTGTGTGACGTCAGAGGGAGTTCAGTCCTGATCTGCCCTCCGACCTCCCCAGAGAGAGAGAGAGAGAGAGAGAGAGAGAGAGAGAGAGAGAGAGAGAGAGAGAGAGAGAGAGAGAGAGAGAGAGAGAGAGAGAGATCTGAATCTGAATATGTGAATGTTTCGGTTTGTCTTGTGACAGAAGCCTCTGTTTTTCCAAGTCATGTCTTGGTCTCGGGAGACTCTCTAACCACTGCTGCACAGCTCAGCCCACTCACACACAGAAGAGGACACACAGCTGCAGTGAGCAGTAGGAGAGCGATCTGATGATATACATTTATTATAAAACAAAAAGTAGCCATACTTTGTATATGAGCATTTTTGGTGGGACCCTTTGAGCATACTGAAAATGCACTCTAAATCAAAACATGACACTTCTTTATGATCATTTCTATCAGTCAGCTTTTCCCCCTCAGTCAGACAAGCTCGGAGAGTAAAATAACTGTGTCACTCTCCTGTCGGACTGACATAGTGACCCTGGGTAAACCCGTGTTTGCTGACATTGTCAATCAGTCAACAACACACATTACACAACAGAGTTTAAGAACGGTCTGACACTGCGCTTCTCAGGTATGTAAGGCTAAACACTGATTTCTATAATAACTGTATAACTATAGGATTACTGCAACTCTACAGCAGGTGTAGACAGGGACCATAAAGGAGGTTTAACCATGATAGCAGCATGACTCTATGGATGGCTTTCAAAGAAAGTAAGTATGCTCCAGAAAAATACATATTTTTTAAACTTTCATCCGACAATAAAAAATAAATAAAAAATAACGTTGAACATCGTTGAAATGTTGTGTGTGTGTGTGCCTTATTTACACAAATAAATTATTTTTCCGGAGCATTCAGCCATTGTGGACTCACTTTCTTTAAATATAATTTTTTTTGTCCTCACCAGCAACTACATATCATCTTTCTATGGATGGCTTTGTCGGTCTTCTGTCCAGACTGAAATATCTCAACAACTATTGGATTGATTGCCATTTAATTTTGTAAAGACATTCATGGTCCCCAGAAGATGAATCCTACTGACTTGGTGATCCTCTGACTTTTCCTGTAGTGCCACCAACATTTTTGCTTATTAGTGAAATATCTCAACAACTATTGGATGGATTGCTGAAATTTGCTACATATACGTATTAATGCTCCCCTCAGGATGAATTGTAATTACTTGATAGCGGCGTCATCTAGCGGTGTCATCAGGTCAACATTTGGATTTGTCTTGTTTGGTTTGTGTCCTAATTCCTGCAAAACTAATGCCATTCTCATCAGTCTCCGTTGTACTTTGTGCCTATACCTTTGTGCCTATTCACACTATGAGCGACAACGCAACAGGCTTCAAGTCATTTTTAATGAAAGCTACAAACTGACCCCCGACATGTGCTGTGCGACGGCCGTGACGCGCTACAATTCAAAGATGGCATGTCCTCCCGCAGTGATGCGTCAACCAATCATGTTTTTTAAAACGCACACAGCTAGCTGTGGTACTGTGTTATTTAGTTAAGTTAACCAACACTATGCTAGCTTTCTGTGTATTGCGATGCACACGATGGATGCAATAGGGCGGCGAAATGTGAAAGGAAATGAGCGTGCTTGGTCGTTTTGTAGTTTTTTGTAATGTGAACACAAATAACCCCTATATTTATTTTTTTCACTGTTATTTCCTGTTCATTTCATTTTTTTTACCTTGCTGCTGCAGGGCTTTTAAAATCAGTCTGCATTTTTATTGCATTGCCATGTAACAATAAGTAATTTTAGCAAAAATAAACCCGCAGAGGAAGTAGTGACAACACCACAGCATACTATTGACAATGTTCAGCGGTAATGTAAAGCATAATAATATATAAATTGTAATAAATATGGTTAGTTACAAGCTTCTCTGCCAGCAGTAAAAGAACAAGATTAATAACTTTTGTTTTAAAATGTTACACATCCTCCAGGATAATTTTTTCCAATCTAAGAGGAAACAGAAAATGAGACAGATATTGGAAATAGAAAGGCGAGAGACTGACAGAATGACAAGTATGTTCAGCTGTGGAGGAATGAAATGCTGCTCGGCCTGCTCGCGTCTCAAAACTTCCCAGCAAAATATATTTAGTTGTCAACGACATTTGCTAATTCTAGAATAATCTGTGCCATCCTGGGTTGTCCCAGAGGATATTTCTATCTGCAGCAACCCGCCTTTGCCTGGCGACGGGCTGCTGCATGGGAAAGGCATGTGAAACTGGAGTCTGGGCCACTGGAGCTCGTCTGGTCTGATCATCACCACCAGCTCCTCAGCTCTCTGCTACAACAACGGGCAAATTAAGATGCACCAAACAGTGGACACAATATTCCTACTTTTATTTCATCATGGAACCAAAGAGGCCGGGTTTTGACGCTTTGGATTTGTGTTACTATCCTTCAGCTTGACCACAGTAGGGTTGGGTACCGAAACCCGGTTCCTACGCAACCAGTAGGAATCTGACCGGATTAGAACGCAAATTTCGGTTCCTCATTTCGGTTCCACTTAATGTGTCGACTGAAATATTTTCCCTCGGTCGCTCCGAAACGGACCTAAAAATATCCCCCTGTACTGTACTGTTAGCTAGCTACCGTAAATGTAGGCTATAAATGTAGGCCATATTTTCCCTCTGGGCTCACCAAAACGGACGTAAAAGCATATTACGGCTACCATATCTATAAAAGAGCCTGTCTTTGATGTAATTTTTCAGTTTTTCAAGAATAGGTTTAGGAATCGGAATCGTAAAAATCCAAACGATACCAAACCCTAGCTTATAGGCCGCTAACAAAATTCAAAAGGCACACATGCCACTGTGGTCTTTCATACAGTTCACGAAGTTCATATTGAATAAAAAAAAAAACATGTAGTTGATCACTCCACCAAATGTGTTAATTTGGACAAGTTGTCGCCATAGCTCGTTGCAGTCTCCTCAGTCTAGGAGTGCACATGGGATGAATTTTTGACACTGATGTTTAATTGTGTGATGGTTCACTGTATTAATAAACCAAACACTAGTGTGATAAAACAGCCAGTCACGGCAAACATTTCAACCACTGAAAGTCTTTTATCGTCCCAGCGAGCCAGCTGCTGAAGCCTACAAATAAGAAGTATGGCTTGACCTCTGGATGACAAGCATTGCATATGTGACCAGAAAAACAACAAATGCAATGACACCGACACAGTGTCGCAGACGGGTATGAAGCGAGAACAGAAAATTCTGCATGTTCCCATTTTAACTCCAATATGCAACACAAATACCAGCTGCTTTGATTCTCATAATGTTAGCTCTTCTCTGGAAGGGGTGATTGACACAAGTCTATGAGGAAAAAATAATGCCACAAGTGTCGTTGGTCTACAAATTCCTTTCGGTGTTAAAAAAGAAACGTGAAAACAACTTTGGGAGGAATGTCATTTATGCCCAGCCTCTCTGAGGGCTGGGTGCAGCATTTCAGAGCAGGGCCTAAAGCAGCTGACAGACGGACAGACACCCACTTCTCCAATTATGTGTTGAATCCTATGGAAATAGGTCTCCTATAAGTAGACAGACATCTCTGTCTCTGTACACATTTAGACAGCGTCTGGACACATGGGATGGGCTTGTCTTGTGTGAGTGGAGCACAGCTGGGTTTACCAGTGTATTACCATGACCATAATCAATTTAGCATAAATGCATCCAATGCTCTCAATTCAGTGATGCTCTTCTTAGCAATAAGCCTCTTCTCTTTATAAAAGAAAAAAAGGGCCCGTTTTTGGTCTGAATACTGAATAGATATAGCCCATAGATATGTCATTTTTAAACTACTACTGAATGGCCATATATACACAATATGTCTTGATAGAGAAGTAAAGAGTTGACAAATGCCACTGGATTAAATAAAATAAAAACACTTTAAAATGTCTTTAAATCTGCATTACAGTGTGTTAATAAAATATGTTTATACCGCTTATAAATGAGGGTGTTACACAAAAAGAGTGATTTTAGAGTGACCACACTAAGCTACAAGCACATGAAAAGCTGCTCATTTACAGCAATTTCAAAAAGCTATGACAAGAAGTAAAGTACAGAAACTTACACACCAAATGGGCAGAGCCAGCGAGCGTTTCAACTACATTTTTCTTTTCGAATAAGAATAGCGCAGATGTGTGGAAGGGGGAAAAAAACAATGGTGGCCCAGAGCTCGAGGTTGGTCCACTGAGTTTGGCATGTCCTGTTTAGGTAGCATTCTTCACAACATACACATAAAACACAAGCAACCTACAGCTCTGACTGCTGAATGTGGCTGCTTCAGAAGGGACATCAACACACAGCCCGAGAAGATGCAAAGCAATACAGAGGCAATAAATAAAGTGCTTTTATTCCTGTAAATCATTTAAAAACATAGGTAATCTTCTGGGAAAGCTAGACATGAAAGGGAGTAACGGCTAAAGAACTGCTGGAGGAAAGAGGTTTGAACTTCCAGAACATGGAGCGAGGTGAAAGCTGAAGACAAACATATTGTCCTCTTGTGAAAAAGAACACGGAAAACCCATAGGGCCAAATGACGCAGAATCAAGCAAATGGCATGTTTGTAGCCTCCCCACACCAAAAGACAAAAAAGAGCCACCATAATGAAAACACTGGGGGAAGCAAAATAACAGCGGGGTTCAGCGCATGTGAATAACCTTTCGGTGCTGGAAACACAGCTCATCCTTTCCAGAATAATTGAATTTGGTGTGCTTTGTGACCAAGTATAAAGGCCTCCCTTTGCTGAGCGGCAGGCCGGCCATGGCTGTTGCATAACAGAGCTAATAAAGGAGGCCTACAGAGCCCAGGATGGAGAGGAGGAGGCAGACACGTGGGAAACTGCCTCTGTTCTGCTGCTTTGTCTGGGGCCGCGAGCAAGCAGAGCCCCTGGGCATTAGTGTAGGCATGCCTAACATAACGCTCATTCCACAGTAACAAAAAAGCTCCACAGAACTGCTTGGCTTATCTGCAGGAGCTGGCAGGGCTGCCCAGAGCTGCTCGAGGTATCCACCATCCTCAAGAGACATAACCATCATCAAGAGTGAGCTCAAAGGGTACTGAGGGGTGTAGATGGTTTAAAAAGTGCAATGTTTACCGCTTTTCATTTCGCGCTTTGTACAAGCCATGTGTTGAGGGATGCTCCAAAAGTTTCCCAGGTATCTGCGCACCGTGTTCACACATCCATCTAATTTTTCACTACACGCTGTTATCTAACCGAAAAACAGCACCATCCAGCTTCTCTCAGCCGCAGATGTCTAAATGTACGAGCAGGAACACACTTGACCCCTGGCTGATACGCAGCTCCATTACAGCACATCATGATCATCATTGACAATTATGTTTTAGCTCAATGACTCTTGTGTTTTAGTGATTAGGCGATAATCCGCCACTGACGCAGCAGACCGGAGGTTTGCGCACATCGGACGCCCCTATAGCTGCGAGCTGTACGACACAACAGATCACAGGATGGGAGTACCTGCTCACACTCACACAAATGGGTATACTGAACTTTTTTTTTTTTTTTTTTTTGCGTCAGTTCAAGAGGAGTTCCTGAGGCCTTTGTAACGCTTCAGACACAGATCATGTTTTGCCCAAAATATGGAGAGTTTGATCCCTGCCAAATTAGGCGCGTTTCAGGGCCCTTAATTTCTAATCTGTCAACTCAGTCTCCAACACAAACTACCATGGTCCAATAAATACTGAGTGGGGATCAACTGTATTTTACTATTAGTTATTTCAGATTAAATTCACACTTCCCATTGAAAGGAAACACGGCTCGGATGGTTGATTTTATAAAATATGAATAGCTCATTCAATCTTCAGATCAATTAAAGTCTGAAAATGTAAGCTAATACCAGCCTCATAATATGACTCATTATGATGAAGACCAAAAAAAAAATTATGATGAAGACCTATAGTAACGTGTAGATACCAGAAACAACAATCCTTAAAACTACCAGCCTTTGATTTTAGTTGTAGTTAAAAACAGAACAGCTGTCAAACTGGGCCTTGACAGGAAAAAGTAGGAAACTCTTATCATCACTGCATTCACCTCTCTGCTCCTGACATCCACTACATGCTTATGCGACATGCAACCAGTCAATTTATCTGCAGCTGACGGAAAGAGCGGCAACACTGACTGAATGGCTGACACCTTTTTGTATCTGTTGCATTTTGGCACAAAGTCAGCTTTAGTGCTGTATAGTGATGTGATTTATTGGAAAGTCAGTATCAGGTGGTGACAGAAGACATTCCTCTGGCAGTGATAACCTATAAATCACTGAGCAGCACCAGAACAAATGCAGAGAACATTCTTTAGTCATGCAAACGTAAAAAAAAACAAAAACAGATTCCACTTTCACATGCTGACGTATATTCAATCTTAGATATTAGATGTTGTGAAACAGCTATCAGCTTCACATAGCAATGGTTAATCAACTTGCAGGGAGGAGGGGGCCTTCAAGGAAATCAGGTTTTTCTTATCTGGATTACATGCGGCTATTACACATTCCCGCTGTTGAAGAAATCTGCTGCAACAAATCTGGACTAATGTTACACAGAAACAGACTGGAACTCAAACTCAACCATACTTGGAGTGTTGTTTTTGACAGGCACTGTGAATTTCTGCCTTTCCCTCATAATGCAGTAGAGTTTAAATACTTGCTATAATTCCCAGTAATCTCACCAAAGTCCGCTTTGAATGCCTGATTGAGCCTGTTTCTGGGTTGGTGAAATCCAAGTCCCCACAAAAGCACATCCTTGCAGCTTTCCCAGTGGCCCAACTAGCATTCCTCACATATTTTCACAAAGATTTCTGGGAGTTGGAGTTTAAAGCTTTTGCTGTAATATGCTCCATTCTCAAATCCTGTGAAACACACACATTATGGGTCATTTTGGGATGAACAACAACATTATGGAGTAGACTTCAGAGCTGTACTTGACACACTATAGGACTTGAGGTGTCTTTGTATGAAAAGGAAAGGGGGACTGGATAACAATAGCTCACTGTGTTATGTTAGGTGTGTGAACCAGGAATGTCTCAAGTCACTGAAAGTCATAACTCTGATCTTACTGAGTCTTAATGACTGAGTTATGAGACAGACATCAAGTTCCTCTTCTTCCATTAAGAAGAGACAGATCTGTAAAAACTCAGGTGACCCGACTGACTGGGTGAATGTGTGTTGTACTAAACACCAACTGAAACATAACAAACCGGAAAGGCTGGGCTGCTGTCTAATTTCATGTCAAAGACCTGTCAGACTTTGCGTTTAAGAGAAAGAAAAGAGAAATACTGGTAAAGTAGCCTATTAGTGTGAGCAGCTGCACGGTAGGTGACCATGGGCGTTACATACATCCCGTGTTTGCATGGGAACCTCTTCATGAGGTGGGGAGGCCACAACTTCTGCCAAATCTCATCTGATTCATCGGTCGTGGCTACAATATCCACCGCTACCTTGTGTCACATTAAAGGCAATGCAAATGTACAGCACTGGCCCCCCAAAAACAACAACAAATCTGCCTTCACTTGTAGTCGCCCCCCTTCGTCCCGGCCGCCCTGGCATCTCCTCCACTAAATTAGCTATGTTGTTTTGTTAGAAGGACTTGTTGAATTAAAACTATTTAGTGTGAGTGTGTGTGTGATCCCAGTACTCCCAGGCCTTTAGCATACCTATCTCTGGGGTCAATCCATGACGTTTGCCGGGTGTTGTGGTCGATAAAAAACACTCTGCCATCGTAATCCCGGGCTTCCTCCCAGCCCGCGGGCAGCGGCAGCTCCGAGCTCTCTCTCCGCTTACCGCCGCTGACCCACGGCATAGCGTCGGGAGCCCTCTGCCCTGCAAATTACCCCCCCGGAAAAGTCGCTCTTCACTGCATTACAACAAACTCTACCTCGACGTACTTGTCGGCGCAAAAACAAAAAATGGAGACGCAAATACAAAACTTTCCACAGAAGTTGTCCGCTTAAAAAAGTCCCGCTGAAGGTACATCCACGTTTCTTCTTACAACCCCCCCAAAAAAACACTACCGCAGCGCTCACGGTCCTCGGTCCTCCATGTTCGCCTCCTCCACCATATTTCATTCCTCCGTGTCCATATTCGGGTTGAGTTGATTTGCATAAACGGTCGGACGTACGACTGAGCGAGTTCCTCTGTCCAATAGGAACACCTACGAGCTCAACACTCGGTTACAGTGTGTTCATGTCGCTGTGAAAGCGAGCCTGATAACATGTATTTGTTTCACGTCAACGATCATTCAGTCAGCAGTAGGCTAGTGGCGGACAAAAGAAGCAGCGATAACGGCCGACAACACCGAGAACACATTTAGCAAACGTTATTGTTCAGCTGTCAAACAACCTGTGGATTCACATGACATAACGGCCCAATAACTTAACTAAATCAATTATTATTATAATTTTTTTTTTTGAAAAACGGGTCACCATAAAACAAGGTAAATAGTTTACACGACTTTATCCATAGACAACACCCCCCTGAACACAGTGAAAAAACCCGCGGGGTTATTTAAATCTGGTACACCAGCGCCACCTTGTGTCTTCGATAGATGTTGCAACATTAACCACATTAACTTCCCACTGTCACCATAGCCCCTTCCTTACCGGAGAGGTCCCTAAACCGTTCAGGCCACTGGTTCTCAAGCTATTTTCAATAAGGTTCAAACAGTAATTCATAACAGTTTTTTTTAAGCCATATGCACCCCCTAACCAGAATCATTTTTGGTAGAAAAAATAAGTCTATATAAAGAGGAAAAATCCAGCGATAGATTTACTAAACAACAGCCTTGTAGGCCTACCTGGAAAACATTAAAATGCTGATGATAAAAGGAGACAAAACCTTGAAAAAGACGGTAGAAAGAAGGAAGTAAGGCAAGAATAGGTCGAAAATAGCATCCTAATAAAAACTTTTAAAAAAAACCACACACAGTAGAAAGAAGAAAGGCAAAACTAGGGCGACAAAAGAGAAAGAAATCAAAACAGAGACAAAAACTTCGAAGAAAAAAAGACAGTAGAAAAAAGTCAGGAAGAAATGCAAGAATAGGTGAAAACAACAGCCTTGTAACTGAAAAAACATTTAGCAAAAAATTTCACGTACCCCTTGCAGTCCTCCAAAGTACCCCTAGGGGTAGGCCTACACGCACCCCCACTTGAGAAACACCTGCATTACAGATTACATTTTTATTTTAAATAGGCCTTTATTTGTATAGGACAGCTAAAGACATGAAAGGGGAGAAATTACATGCAGCAAAAGGACGCATGTCGGAATCGAACTCGGGCCCGCTGCGTCGAGGAGTAGCCTAGGCCTCTATATATGGGCGCCCGCTCGACCAACTGAGCCATCTGGGCGCCCAGAGCAGGGGTTCCTTTTTCACAGCAGGCATTTTGGTTTGTCTCACAGGTGGCATTGTGTGGCTGCATTCCATTTAGTCAAGCTTGTCCCAGGTCCAGGTATTTGGCATGCTGGCTCTCTGTCATGTTTACTGGAACACTTAATAGTACTGAGCCATTAGGCGTTAACTAAATTAGTGTCACCTGTGCTTTTCATGCTACAACAAATCAACAAGTCAAACTGTCTGCCCTAAAACAAAGTTATATTACCCTCATGCCTAAATGCTCCAGGTTCATTGTGTGAAAATGATTTTGTAGCAATTTAATTAATTGAATTAGTGAAACACCTGTATTATCACTTAATCGCAAGGTCTTGTCAGGGGTTAAAATCTAGTCTATCTAAAGCTTTTATTATTTAAATGTATATTGTGCTTATATGGTGCATGCTGCTAAATAAATGTATGCTCAATCAAACTAGAACAAACTGAAATGTTCAAAAGATAAATGGGGTGGGGGGGGGTGGAAGGGTGTTAACCCCAGTGTGTTAATCCGCTCCTGTGAAATTGGGGTGTGTAATTATTGATGCTATTTGTGCTTTTTCTTATTCTTCCAGTTTAAATTAAAATAATATAATTTGATCAGTCTTTACAGTAGGGTAAACCCTCTGCATAAGGCCACTTAGGGCCCCTGAGGACATGTTTGGTACAATTTGGACCAATTATTTGTCCTTCACGGCCAATTAGTCATTATAAACAAGAGGGCCCTCTGCAGTTTATGACAGTGAGTGCAACAGAATATTTAATTTAAAAAATGTAATGAAGATTTTCTGGTACAGGATATAAATCTTCCACACCAGACTCTCCAACAAAGCTAAAGTTTCTATCAGAACAACTTAAAGGCAGCCAAGTGAACAGAGTTCACAGTGCTCTGTATCATCATGGCCACGAAATAGATAAGGAACCCTCTACAGAGTATTCAAGATCATCATGTTGTAAAATAAAGTACATTAACAGATGATGCAATAAACATTGACAAACATCACATGTACTTAGGATTTCTGTTCACATTGTGTGTGTGTGTGTGTGTGTGTGTGTGTGTGTGTGTGTGTGTGTGTGTGTGTGTGTCTGTGTGTGACAGGTTGGTCTGCATTGAGGGGAGTTGCATTAGTTTTTTTGCACACAGCACTGATTAAACTTATTTCTAGTAGTAGTTTTCTTCAGGTTATTGGTGCAGTGACTTAAATTCAGTGTGACATAAAAGTAAAAATTCCAGTAAGAGGAAATGTTGTTGCCAAACAGGTAGATCTGTGTGTGTGTGTGTGTGTGTGTGTGTGTGTGTGTGCGCGTGTGTGTGTGCGCGTGTGTGCGTGCGTGCGTGCGTGCGTGCGTGCGTGTGTGCGCAGCCAAGCAAACGTGGACTCTCTGTCAAGACGTCAGTGCAGTCAGCTGAGCATTCTGTTCTCCATAGGAGGAGTTTAGCAGACTGGTGGATTTTATCTATGCATTTTTGTTTGCGTGTTTGTTTGGGGTTGTGTTCATCGGAGTGTGTTTACGCCTGGGAAACATTTTCTCATGTCAGAGCGTTGATCTATCGCCTCCTACGATCATTTCCCACAGGCTATGTAGTGTTCATATGAGAGCACACAATAGGCTACACTGTTGTTTCTGTTTCAGTCACATGCAGCAAAAAGCCTGACCGTCACAAAATTATGAATATCATCCCTTCTAAAATTCGAAATTAATATTATTAATATTAATTTTATAAGTAGATATATGCATCATCAATAATAAATCTCACTCCCCATGGTGCAGAGTTGATCTTTCTTGCATAATTTTATTACATGGATAATAAAGGAATTATCTTGAAGTTTCCTTAGGAGCATGACCTTCATGATACATTAATAATTGTGTGTTTATGACACGTGTTTATACAATATGGTCATTTTGAGGAGAGTTTTGAGTTCTGTAAAAAAAGGAGTTCTAATCTTAATCACACAGATTAAAACTGGAATTTTTATAGTATCTCTAGAGGCAGCCCATTTTATGAGAACCTTATCTTTGTTTGGCATTTGTGAATAATAACCTGACTTTGCTGTTTTAAGCTGACCCATGGTAATTTGTTTGCTTATTTATACAAAGGGAGGGACACACAGGATGTATGGAACTGGACATCAGGGAATTCATATCTTACCCAAGGAAATGCACTGTATAATATCCTGTCTACATTCAATGTCATCCCCTGTGGTCAGGGTTGACACTGGCCATCTCTGCCTCTGCCCCTGCTGCCCATTGGCACAGCAGCAAGAGCAAGAGGGCTGCAAAGGGGAGGTTCCCGAACGGGCCCCCTCTCCTCCCTGCAGCAGAAGATGTGTGCTCCTCTGAGTGGGAACTGTTTGTGAAAGAGCTCAGAGTCCAGAGCCTGAGCGGTCAACTGTAATTAACAGGTGTTGTGAGCAGTTTTGGTCCCGACTGGACGTCCAACAGGTCTCTCCATCTGAAGAACTCTTGTGGCTCTGTCAAGCACGGAGGCCAGAGAGAGAGAGAGAGAGAGAGAGAGAGAGAGAAAGATGGACACATGCGCCTGCGCTTTGGAGTTGCTGGGGATGCTGGTCTATGTCGGAGCATGGCTGTGCGCTTTAACCACCACTCTCTTACCACAGTGGCTGACCATGTCCACTGCTCTACTGCCAGTGGAGAGCTACGAGTTGGGCCTGTGGGAGACATGCGTGGTCCAGGATGTCGGGGGTATGGAGTGCAGAGCATATGACAGCCTGCTGGGCCTTTCCAGTGACCTCAAGCTGGCCCGTATCCTCATGTGTGCTTCCCTTGCTGTGGGCATGCTGGGAATGCTAGTGGCTATACCTGGACTTTACCTGATCAACAGCTGTAAAGAACGTGGAAGCTTCAGAACCAAGAGGACTTTAATCATCATGGGAGGGGTGCTGGGGATGATCTCCGGAGTGCTGTGTCTGATCCCCGTGTCCTACATGGCCCATTTAGCTGTGATACGTTTCTTTGATGATAAAATACCTGATGTGGTGCCCCGGTGGGAGTTTGGTGATGCCCTGTTCTGCGGCTGGGTCGGAGGATTTCTTCTCATAGTGGCCGGGCTCCTTCTGGTCACCTCTTGCTTATGTTCACAGGCGGAGCCTCAGCCTGTGCTGCAGCGCAGATACCATGTCATGAGTACAGATGTTTCCTTCAGGAAGCGCTCGGAGTACGTTTAAGGGACGAATCGTTAAATAATTACCTGCATAGAGACTGACGGCACAACCCAATCATCACCTGTAGAACTGCACACTGCTTCAAAATAATGATGTCAATATCTGGTTTATATCAAAGACAACATCTTGTGTAAGGGTTGCTTTATCACTTGCGTTGATCAAATGTGTAAAACAGTGAAAATCCTCAGTGAATTTGCAGCTTCTTTGAATGACTCACCTGCACAATCCCACATTACATTTGAAAAGAACCTGCTGTGACCAGTAAAAATAAATATTTTTTTAAAAGATATGTTTTATAAAATGCTTAATGTACCTTATTCTGGGGTGGCGTCAGGATCTTTCTCCTATCAGTGCCAACAAATGAAGAAAATACTATTTCCAGTCTGTTTTCCGGGATGCCTTAGCTTTTAAAATGCTGTGATTTGTAAGTTATTCTTAATACTAAAACATAGAGCAAGCACACATTATTCTGTGCCTGGTTAAGTTTGCTTATGGGCTGTATTGTGCAGCACATTCGAATGATTCACATAAAGAAGTATACTGAGATTTTATTGAAAAGTTGTCTCTTTTTTTCATGGAATAAAAAAGTAATTTTCTTGTATTGTATTCTCTGTTGGAATACACTGAATATAATAAGTTTTTTTCAGTTCATGTTGATAAAATTAGAAGCTGTGACATGAATCAGTATGAAACAATCAACCTATTCTTCTTCAGTTATGTCAGAGTTGGAAACATGGCTGCTCTTTTGCTCTTTCCCCATCCGGTCGTCTGTTAGTCACATAAACCTATAACCTATTTTGGTCTGAAGTGGTCCCTGGGGGGACTGAAAACAGCCGTCTTGGTCCGTCAGGTGTGTCTGTGGAGGTGGAAACACAGCTTGAGACTAATTCCATCAGATTTCCTGGTCACTCGCTGAGCTAAGCTGTGTTTAATGAATGCTCTAATGGGCAGTGTGTACTGTGAAGAATGTAGAACAGGTTGGCCTTGCGGCTCCCGCTTTGACATAATTACACAAATTTGCCAGGGTCAGAGGTCAGTTTTGCACTCCAAAACTGTCTGTATCATTTACATAGACACAGGTACAGTGACATAAATGTGTTATTGCATGGGATAAGTATGACTTTTAAACCTCCACATTCTAATGATTGTACGTTTTGCGTATAGAATGAAGTTAATGAGGGATAATGATGTTGTTACAGAAGCATATGGGGGCCGAGACATGACAGACTTTGCTTTTGAGGATATAAAAAGTGGTTGTGCCAGCCAGGCCTCACAGAGCCAGAGAGCATGGAGAGTATCGAGAGGCACCCTCCTATCCTCTGACGCCACGCAGGCTGCAGGAGGGCCTGGTGTCTCCCAGCGTGAGAGCAGCTATCAGCAGGGGAGGCAGCGAAAAACAACTGCAGAGATGTTCTCCTTGATTACTGTAAGACTCCATTTGCTGTAGGGCCGGGCAGTGCAGCAACATTAAGGAAATGACATGTCGCCTACTAATTATGTTTAAATGCATCCGACTGCAAACCAGAAAAAAAAAAAAACTGAGGGATTGATAAGCAAACTTCTCACAGCACAAAGGAAAAAAGTACAAAACTGTACCTTTAAGGAACAAAAGCGTGTCACTGGGGTGGTACCCTCAAAAGTACACTGTTGTACCTTTAGTCAATGGAACAAAATTGTACCTTACTTGTTTGTACCTTCTAAAGGGACACTATTATACCTTTGAGAATCAATAATGTACCTTAAACAAAGGCACAACAAAGTACCTCTGGAAAAGGTACAACTTTGTCCCATTGTTACATGTTAACGTGACTTTCTCCACTGACTGTTCAGATGTACATGGAGATGAGTTCAAACTTTGATCAGATATGATTGTCAGTGCAACATGTTAAGAATTGCAGTTTTGTGAAATCAGTACTCATAACAAATAAACCATCATGATAATGTTCTTTTATTTTCAGCTAAATGTACTGAAAGTATCAAGAGTAAAAGTCCTTTTGATAAGTACAGAAAAATGGCCCCCAGGGCTTGGTCTGCTTTAGAGGGTCGCAAGATAAATCTTTGGGGTTGTGAGATGATTAATGGGAGAGGAAATGGGCCTTGAACAGCTATCTTAATGAAACCATCTGAGAATTTAAAAGAGCTCTCTCTACGGGTTAAGCATTGCAGTCCTATAACCATGTCGGACTCAGGATGGATGGTTAAAAAAAGGATCAAAAGCACTGCAGCAGAAGCAGTGATGTCGTCTTTTTTGTTCAATGCATTCTTTCCTTATCAAAACCTGGCGCCTACATTAACTTCCAAAAGCTCAGCCTGGACATTTAGGTGTGTTATGCTAGTTGCGGCTAATGTAGCCTTGAGCTGCTAGCCTCTAGCAGAGATTAGGAGCGGACTACTGATGTCTGTTTACACCGCTTCTTTCTAACTCCACACCTCCACTCCACATCTGGAGAGATTTATTTCATTTTCAAACTTGTAGATTTCAGCTCCAGCCGACGCTGACGCAAGTGGCATCACTTGAGGCAATTTAACAGCTTTGGCGCAGCTCCCCCTGAAGCCACAGAGGTCTTTATACAACTATGTTCACATATGCAGTAGGCCTCTGCAACACCTGTAAACAGACTTTGATGTGTAAAATCGGTGGCGTTCCCCTTTAAGAGAGGAAATCACGCTTTGATAAAACACTTATCTGTAACAAGGGGCCCTAACTAGGCACTAGGCTTTTTTTTGTCACAAGCCAAACAGGTTGAAAAAACGTATCATAAATGTCTTTCTTTTTTATGGCAAATCTGAAAAGTAACTAGTAACTATATCTTTCAGATGATTGTAGTTACTTACATGGAGATGGCCCTGGCTATAATAATGTTCATCTGATGCAGGAATCTCTGAAGAAGATAAACATAGTTGCTCATCTGCTTGGAGCTTTACCCCGAGTCATCTCTCTTGAATCTAGTTAACTGCAAATAAAATGCCATCTTTGTAAACCTATGGTACGTTTGGCAACATACTTTGACATGAGGGTTTTTAATTGCACTGACCACCTTCCTTCCTCTCTCAGAGCCTTCTTATGAGTTTTCCTCCATTAATTATTATAACTGATAGAGTATATGACTTAGAATAACAGATTAGATAAAACATAACCAGCTCAGGCGATTATGTCAGGCTTATCTATAGAGGGGAATGTGCAAGAGAGAGGTGGGAGGGTGGATGAAGACAGAGACAAAGAATGATTTAAATACTTTCCCAAAATCTCTTATCTAGAGGAATGTGAATACTGGTTATACTCAATTAAATTAATATCAGTGGTTCTCCTGTTACAGATTACCGGCATCAAGTCTGTGATGGAGCACCTCACCATGTTGAACGAGTGGTCACAGCTACCTTTCATCCACTTCTGGGACTTGTGTTTTTGACAGAGAGCTGTACTCAGCTGAAGAGGGCCTTTTGTTCCTCCTCCAGAGAGGTGCAGTGTGTGTGTGTGTGTGTGTGTGTGTGTGTGTGTGTGTGTGTGTGTGTGTGTGTGTGTGTGTGTGTGTGTCTTCCCTGGCAACAATCACTACTGTGAGGCAGCCCCCTCTCCAGACTCACATGCCTGCTCTCGTCAGCCTCCTACCCAGGTCACATGAGCAGGGCCCCCAGTCAACCTGACCCTCTAAGATCCTTCCTCGCATGGGGCCCCGTTAGAAGCCCACACCTTGGCATGTCATGTCATGTCACCTCCCCCAGTCATTACAGAGACGCTCAGATTGCTCACTCCAAACAGCACTATTGGATAACACTGGAGAGATAAAGTTTATGATAACATCTGCAGATATGCATCCGTCCCTGAACTCTGGCAACACAAATCCAAGAGAGCTTCACTTTACACAAGCCAGCTGGCATATCATACATAACATGCTGTATTAACGTAGAATATTAAAGCAGCTATATAATCAATACCACAGTGTTTCTTGTAATATAACATGGCTGATGTTCCACAAGAAAGGCTAAACTCATTCTGTAAGTCCTTAGTCAATAAGAAATGTTGTGAGCAGCACTGGGCTTGAAATCTTTAAACTTTTCCCCAATGACACTGTCTGAGTCACTATCCCATTGATTAAAAAGATACAAATCCAAGATTGTAAATGAAGTATTCTGATGTTTTGCCATCATGAGATTTCTTCACTGTGAAATCCAGGATTATCCCTGCCTTGGTTGGTTCCCTCTGGGAATTCAGACTTCTGCGCTAGGGTTGTTTCTGTCCAGGGACCTTGGAGCGGATCCCGGGTGTCTCTGGGGGCCTTTGTGCTGAGGGCCGCCCAGGCGTAGCGGTAGCAGAGGAGAAGTGCCCCGCTTACGAGCATCAGGATGGAGGCGAAGATGCCCACTCCGATGGCCGAGCCGACTTGCTGCCTGACAGGCGCTGCGGGGAGGTGGAACTCAGGAGGAAAGCCTATGGTGCTGTTTTGAAGCACAGAGCTCATGTTCCACATCAACGGCACCAATGACAACGTCCCAGTCAGCACATACATGGTCCCTGCCAGCACAAAGACCAGCCTTATGTTCCTACGATTCTCTATAGAGAAGTAGGCCATCCTCACTGCCACTGCAGCGGTGATGTTCCCCACCAGGCCGCAGATCAGCGCCAGCACCATCAGCACCTGAGCCACAGGGATCTCTGCAGGAGCAAAGTGGTCCGAGATGCCGATGCTCTGACAGTTCTCTATCCTGGGAAGGACATGACTGTAGAAACACGCCCTCCAGATGCCCACCCAGGCCACGCCCGAGGTGATGACGGACTCATCGGCCACGTACCACAGCCGCCACTCGTTGAGGCCGGTTGTGGTCATGATGAGGATCCAGGCCATGACCCCGGCCATCAGGCCCAGGAACTGCCAGTGAGCTGTGTGAGCCAGGTAAACCATCCTGCCCGGTGTGACTGCTGATGGTCAGAGAGACGGATCGCTGAGCCAACACATTGTTGAATTCAAAATTAGTAACACTTTACTTGAAGGTACCTAAGAGTGACATGACACTGTCATGACACAGTTATGACACATGAAAAAATAAAAAAGTGACATAACTTGTCATGACAAAAACCGAATGAAACTTAATGAAAGAAGCGTTATGTCATAAACATTTATGACTTTTTTTTATGTTTATGACACGTTCATGACAGTGTCATGTCACTCCTATGTAGATACCTTCAAGTAAAGTGTAACCGAAAAAATTCCTGCACAAACTTATCACCTCTGCATTGGATTATTTGGTCAGTCGACGTTTCGGCCACAAGGGCCACACTCTATAATTTACAAAGACCCAACATTTCCAGTAATTCCCAGTAATACACCTCAGAAGGAAACTTTAAAGGGTCCGTTCAGCCAAATGACCTAGTGGAATCTAGCCAGAGATCCTTTTTCTGCTAAGCTTTTGAGATAACCACCTCAGACATTTTGTCTCCAGCCTTATAAAGTTAATGTCTAGATGAAAAGAAGACAATTTTTTCCACAAAACGTACCAGTGCTCCTCTGCTGGAATACATAAACTAACGTGGCCCAGTTTTTTTTGGTGTCAATTAGTCTGAAGCAAATTAATTAAACACATTTTTATTTGTTACATTGCACAATGTGAGCACATTGTAAACTTAAAACAAGGGTTTAAACTACATTTTGAAACAGGGCTACAAGTTGAGGTAATGATGCAGAACTTCCTTTAGTTAACATTGAACTACTACTACTATTGTAGTCTAAAAGACAAGAAATTTGCATCTTATCAAATAACCAAACCCCGTTGACACAGTGAACCTGAGGCCTTCTGGGAGTTTTGGGTGCCGGAGAAGTCACCTGCTTTGCCCGGTTGGTAATTATCAGTCTATTATATTAACTTATATAGAGTTGAATATTTCAAAGTGCAATACAACAAAAAAAGATTATTATAAAGTCAGTTTATCATGAGAAGGTGCAATATGTACAGTGGTAGAATCTAAAATTGTATGTGGCATGTTAGCACTAAACTACTCAACACGGAAGTAAAGGTGATTAATAAATGGAACCCTCCTGTTGTCCTCGGGTGAAATTTGACCCATTTTGAAAAAGTTTCTATATCAGAAATGTGTGTTTCTTTCAACCAAATTGTCAAAAGAAATAACGTAGATGGCTCCCTACAACGCTCTTCACAAGTTTTATTTAATTTCATAGCATTTGAATTTCTTTTTATAAAATAACCTTGAAAAAAGTGACAAAAATGTTGGGAAAAGCTTCAAAAACATAGGGAAAAACACACAAAAACATCAAAAAAGTTGGAAAAAAAGTGACAAAAAACCTTGGTGGAAAAGCAACAAAAGGGTCAAAAAAAAAAAGTTTCAATTTTGACCCAGAAAAACAAAAAGTTGCACGGCGACGGGAAGACAACACAAGGGCTAAGTTTACTGTTAAGACCATGTGTACACACACACACACACACACACACGCACACACACGGCACAGATCCCACAGTGACAGTATGCAGTTAGATTTTTGGCACTGATTTGAATATCCCAGCTCTTATATTCTTTCTCCTAAATTATCAAGGACATAAACAAACCTATGACCGTATAAGTAACAAATACAATATATTGAGGTAAAAAGCAATTACCTTAGCAAGTTTTAGAATAAACTTCAATACCATCCAAAATGGAAATTTAAATTTTGATCAATTATGTTGAGAGGTAGTAGAATCAAACTCCTCAAGGCAGCAGTCAAAGTGTGGAGAAAGCCTGTAGGTACAGTCTGTGAAAGCATTACTGGAGTTAATGATTGTCCATTTAAATCTTTCGTGTTATGCAGTGAAATAAAAGTCCTTTGTGCGGTCACTCACCTCGACAAGTCTTAAGTTTCGATGCAATGTTCTAAATATAAACTGAATCCTCCTTCCACAGATGCTTTATTTATCACAGGAGAATGAACCGGAGGGATAGTCTACATTTTGCTTTGGTTATGTGAGAGAAAAGCTGTTAACACCTGACTGTTAAAGATACTCCAAAATCTTAACCTCCAAAGTCTTAACCTTTCACATTATCAGTAGAGAGGTGGGTGTGGTGGAGTTAATGAATGACAGTGAAGAATGAGCTGGTCACTGGACAATTAAACACCAGACTGTGAGATTTCAGCAGACTCTTTATTTGATACAAAGGAGCACAGCTGGTAAAGTGTTAAGAGTCAGGCTGTAGCAGTGCATGAAGTGTGTGAAACCGTAACATACTCAAATGTGCAGAACAAACATCGTCCAATAGGGTTTACCTTTGGGAGACCGATTCAATCCTTCAAGCTGGTCAAAATGCTTTGGAATGATTCAGTTCCATATTTGGTTGCAAAATGATCAACCTGAACAATTTCTTTTAGTGTTGAAATTTATCTAGAAAAAGTAACAACTGTGGTAGGCATTCAACATCTGCACCGTGAATAACGAAACACAGTGAAGTAATAAGACAAAATGCAGAAACACTTGGTCAACTTATACGTGGCAATATCATAATCTAAACAAGTCCTTTCTTTTCTGGCTGTCAATAAAACAGAGCAGCAACATGCAGAAGTGGATGAAAAGAGCCAACAGTGCTCGCAGTGACATGGGTGACTACTCCCCCCCCCCCCACCCCCGAGGCACTTCCAATGTGGATTTCACTCGAGTTAAAAGTCTGGATGTGAAGTGCTACTGTTCTTCTGTTGGTGAAGTTGAACAAGTGCTCGTTACAATTACCAGTATATTTATTCTCTCTCTCTCTTAGTAAAAGGCCACTAGGTTATACAAAAACTGTGTGTTTACTGAAATATTCGGCCAGATTTGATGGGTTGAGTGAAAAGGGTTTCAGGGGGTGAAATTATTTAAACATGATAAATACTCGTAGTTGCTCAGCGTGTAAAACACATCAGGTAGCATGGCTGCTCAAATCAGTTGAAAATAAAATACTGTCCCCTCCTGCGCAGATTCAAAAGGCTACAATAAATTAAAAAAAAAAAAAAAAAAAAAGAAAAAAAACATGAAAATAAAAACAAAGCAAAAAAAATGTCATGAAAGACATTATAAACAGTGGTTGGTTGAGGCAGCATCTTTCACAAAGGGAGTGACTTCTGGATGCTGTCTGTCTGAGTGGTGTTATGGCAGTCTAGTTGAGAACTGGAAAAATGGCTGTTTGTCTCTGCAGATTCCTAATCTCTGTCTCCCTCTGTTGGACACGGTGCTCAACCGCAACCTGGAGCAACAAGTCTTTCTCATGAAGTGTCCAGCTTGTTCACAAGGCCAGCCTCTGCTCTATGGGCAGACTGTCCGTCAGACACTTGAGCTGCTCCTCGCCCAGTTTGATTTTATCCTCCAGCTTGCGCTGCTCGATGATGAGCGCAGACTTCATCTTGACAAAGTGCTCGTAGTCTGTGAGGCTGTCCTCCGGCAGGTGGTGGGCCAGGATGTCATAAACCAGGCGTTCCCGACGGTCCAGGTTCTCCTTTAGCTCCTTGGCATCCTCATGCTGTCGTATCAACAGCTTCCTCTTCTCCATCAACGTACGCTGTCGATGAAGGAAACATATTAGGAGCTGAGAGGATACAAAAACTTTTCTCTTTTGGTGTGAGGAACCAAACGATCTATGTGTTCGACTCCTCAGGTTTACATTAGTGATGGGGGAAAAAAAAACGTATGTACAGTGATTTTTTGTGAGGATTTTTTTCAATAATTTTTTTCCCCCTAGGATCTATATTTTTATAGATGGTGACTACATTGTATCCATTTTCTGACCGGAAGCAGAAAATGCAGAAAATCCATGTTCTGTACTACTTTACAAATGAAATAAATGTCTGACTGACTGACATGTGATATGCATTCATTTTAGAAAATAATTAGTTTTTAGAAATGTCTCATGATATATTGTCTGTAGAAGTTGATTATTCAACTGTTGTTTTTGTTAAAGAAGGAAAAGAAAATCACAATACTCAATACTGCCGAATCGCAATAAATGAAAATCGCAATAAAAAAAAAAACTGAATCGACAACAATGTATCGTGAAAGAATCAAATCGGTACCAAAAGCTTGTGGTCCCGGCCATAGTTTCCATTTCCTCACCCTCTCCTCAGCAGTAGCGTCCTCCTCCAGACTGTTGAGGGCATTCTCCACTCGGGCCAGGCGGCCCGACAGGGACAGCAGCAGGCTCACCACCTTGTCCAGGTCCCCGACAAACATCCGGAACTTGTCCAGCTCGTTGGGTTTGCAGACCTGCTGGACTCGGGCCTCCACCTCTTCTCCCAGAGCGTTGTTGTCCAAGACGTCCTCCTGAAGACTCTCCCGGGCCTCACGCAACACCTGGAGCTTCTTGCTCAGGCTGTCGATCAGCTCTTGCTGCAGATGGGCACGAACAACAGAAGATACCAAACCAGAATTTAGGCCTTTCTATCTCATCTATCTTACTTCAAAATTTCCTCCATGGTTCATTTTGTTATGCTACACTTCCCGAGCATGCTTACGCCCATGCAGTCCATTTCTCTCATCATATAAACACTAGAAATCAGTGTTTGCCCCTATAATTGTACCAGCCGCAGACACCTGCGCACACCAACAAGAACACCAGCTAGGCCAGACTTTTTCTTTTATGCCAAAAATAACACCAAATATCAATTGTGTAACAGGAGTAACAGGCGTCTATCATGAGGATTTTCCAAAAGTAAAAGTAACTGATATACTATGAATATTTCAAAAAGTGTTAAGTTGAGAACGGAATTTGGTGTATGGGTGTATCACCAGTTTGGTGCGGTTGTATCAGCACCAGTGTGTGTCTCTCTCTGACCACATATTCAAATCTCTGTGGTCTGTACATGAAGAATCACACCAATGTTTTTTAGAGGCGAACCTGCCAGCGCACAGTGGGCGTGTAGTTTCACGCCAGCGCGCCGTGACACCTTGCGGAGCCTTCGCGCGGGAAATGACAGCCGTGGTGATGTAATTTTATGGCTCGCACACCTCGCGTCGGGAACACCGCGGCTAAAATAAACTTAAGCTTAAAGCAGTCAACCTAGGGGACACACCAGTGGTGATTTTAGACCCTTTTTAGGGGGGCTCAAGCCCATCCTAAAAATTATAATAAAAAACAAATACATTTAAAAAATAAAAAATTAATTTTAGTGCTTCAAGTTAGAGTTTGCGAACTTGTCGGTTAGTGACAGAGGACAAACAATGACAGGTTCAAAGAAACAGGTTTAATATCCTGTGTCGCTGTCGCCGATGCTATGCACCTGTAACCCAGTCAAGGAAAGTTTTATTTTCTATTTATTTATTGTTAACACCTCATTATCATTTCATTTGATTCTGGTAGTCCATAAAGGGACTTTCGTAGTTTTTTCACATGTTCAATATTTTGCATTTATCCTCTGTTATAATAATAAATACAAATATTAATTGTTATCCAGTGAAATTACTGATATAGCAGAGGGGCTTACAACTTTTCCAAGGCACTGTATCTGTGTCACATTCTCATTAGGGGCTGAGCCCCCCTACAGGTCTGATCCTAGAATCGCCCCTGGGAAACACTGCTAGATATGAATGGGTTGAGTGAGAGTATGGTACCTTCTTGTTGGCCAGATCAATGTCCAGTTCGTCTTCAGAGTCTTCCTCCTCCTGCTCCTGTTCCTGCATGTCCTTCATCTTAATAAGGAGCTCAGCTTTGGGAGCAGATGTGCTGTAATATGTCGAGCTGGTCACCATGGTGACAGCTGCTGCCATGCTGTCTTCCTTTTCCCTGAAATACAAGTAACAAATAATGTTTCTCAAATTACTAAACCAAATAACACACAGGATAAACTTTTAAAAGCCTCATGCAAGAACCACTCGTACAAACACATTTCTTCTTTAGTGACAGATACGATTTTCTCCTACTAAAGAGATACAGAATACAGTGGTTCCCTAAACTTTTTTGTCTGCAATCGGGTTTTATAAGTACCCTCTCCTTTACAGACATGCCCACTTTTGCTAATTTCATGCAGTTTTTCTCATGCAGCATAAATGTGTTAATGTATTGAAATGGTATATTTGAATATTTCTGCATACTAGGGTCCCTAAACTGTCTTGGAATTGCATACATTGGTTATGACTGGAAAGCTAAGACTCTTACAGATTCAATGAGCCCAATTTATGTGTGGTGATGTTAGTCACTATAGTAGCCATTTCATTGGAGTGAATCCATTTTATTAAAACTTGACCTATAAACGTGTTGTCACCTTGAGGATAATCACAGTCTGATGAAACTTTGCAACCACAAACTACAGACCTACAACAGGTCATTTAGAGGATCTATGGCCTTCCTATGTATACTGACAATAAGGGGGTTTCTTGGCAGTTTCCAGAACAGAAGTGCTTGCCGAAAAATGCAATTAGAAAGGGAGAATCTCAGAAATCTCCAATCAAAATCTCTTGGTATCTTTTTGATACTAAATCACAGAATGGTTATTTTTAGATGGTGTTCCTCAAGATCTTGGAGTCTTATTTGGAGAGATTTCTGACCATTTTTATCAATTCTCCAGTGATCAAAAATGGTTAAATTGTGCACCAAATCTGTGTAACAAATGGTATAAATCCCAAAATTGCTGCAACAACGTATGAGACATAACGGAGCATGAGAATGGCCATCATAAGACTAAGCAGAAAAAAGTTATGAATTAGTTTCACCTCATACACACACAGATGAGCTAATGATTTTCCAGGAGAGATTGTACATGTCAGGGCCGTACATATCAAACTGTATATGTTGAGAGTAAAACAAGACAGGTCAAAGAAGGTAAGGTGAGCAGGTGAGCTGGGCACAAATTTAATTGCTGCATATAAGAAACCCATTAAGCACAAGTTGATCACAGATATAAACAGTATGAAAGCTAAAGTGTGAGGCTGACCTGTCCTCAGCAGGCCGGCTGGCAGGCTGTTTTGGGGGCATCTTCCTGCGCTGGTGAGCTCCTTCCAACAGCTGCTCCCCCTGAGGGAAGAGACCCTCCATCAGGTCCATGGTGGTCTTCATCTTGCTCTGGTCCAAAATATCAGCTAGTGATTTATCCTTGCCCATGATGTCCCTGGCCAGCTCCTCTCTCTTCTGATCCTCCGACAGCCCTGCGGTTCCCGTCGCCCCGTTGCTGCAGGGCTCGTCTGTGGGCTGCGGTGGCTGCTGACTCTTAGAGTTGATGTGATCTCCAACAGTGGTCATGTAAGCATCTCTCTTAGGCTCTGGGTCTGTCTGAGCAGCCGGTGTGCTGTCGGCCTCCCTCTGCCGAGTGAATGCACAGAAGACTGAGACCTGCCCTGCAGCTCCCAGACTGCCGAGCAGGGTTACACCAGGACCCTCGACTTCAACAGCAAGGGGGTCACTGTGCTGCAAATATGGACACTTCGCCTTCTCTGTGACTTCCTCTGAGTGGACTATCCTGATGGGCACTTTCTTCACTGCAGAATGTTGGTTTTCTATCACATGCTCCATACTGAAATATCAGAGAGAGAGAGAGAGAGAGAGAGAGAGATAATTTTGAACAGAAGCTCTAAGAATGTTCTTTTTTTCCAGTTATTACAGCCATATGCCGATTTAAAGTTTCGCTGCATGATGGCAACTGAGACTTTTTCCATCCCCGACTAGTACGCTGGAATATCTGAGACATCTGGACTCCTCCCACCACTTTGGTTTCTGTAATAATCCTACTGTACAGTCAGAGCGTTACTACACATGATATCAATTAGATCTGAATCAAGAAGATGAACAAACAGCTTCACAAAAGGGAAATTTAGATGACATTTTATATTTTTTGGCATTTAGCTGAACTATGCCTAGACCACCAGTGGCTTTTATAGAAATGTGGAGAATCCCTTTAATTTACTGCCGCTCTGTAGCACTCATGTGTTGATTCGACAAAGGCAGTGACTCTCAATAAGCTTCTTTGTACGTGTAGCATAAAGACACAAGGAGTTACAGCCACTGTGTTCTGACTAAACTGGCTGATAGTTTAACAGCTGCTATGAAACTTCTTCTCATGAAACAAAAAAAAAAAAGTTTACCTGTTTGAGTCTTCATCCTGTAGAGAGACCGGAGGCTTGTCACTGAGTCTCTGTGGGGAAAACTGTGGAGATGGAGAGCGCTGTCCCTCCATAGCGGCCAGCCCTGAATGTCTGTAGGAGGAAGCCGGGGGAGAGGAGGCAGGCTGAGGATTGGATGTTGATAGATGATGTACTGCCCCTTGTCCTTTGTCCACAAGTCCTTTGCCCTGCTCAGAATCTCCCTTTGCAGAGTGGGTGGGGACAAAGGCGGAGTTCGGGTCAGTGGTAGGAGAGCAGTGGGTGAAGATTTCACTCTGGGAACCGGCGAAGGACTCGTGGGAGTCGACCTCTGGGCATTTGGGTGGGGGAGGCTTCTCCAGCGCAGAGGGCTTCCTCCTGGGCCCAGACGGCGGCGGCTCTGTGTGGCTTCGCTCCTCAGGCTGAGGGAGGCCAGACTCTGGGAGACTATGGGAGATAGACGTGGGTCTGTGGTTCACGGTGGCAGGAGCAGCTCTGTGTCTGCAGTCAGGGTTGGTTCCTGGGTGCATGGGCGGAGTAGGTGGCGCTGAGTAATGTTCAAACTCCACAGGCTTTTCTCTCGCTTTACTGTCACCCGGCCCTCTGTCAGAGAACCTGAGGAACACAATAGAAAGCTTTTAATTACACACTGTTCAACAGTCAGGCAGCATGGGCTATCATCTGCAGCTCAATCAAATAATACAGTGTGGCAGAGGCCTGGTTTGTCTCTCCAGCAGCCACTATGATTATGCCAGCATCACAAGACAAACGTCTCCCTCTATTCTGCAAGCCTCCTCCCTGGTAACTGCTCAGCCTGGCAGCCTGAAGAGGAATATTTCAGTTCCCACAAGTCAGCATAGAGGAATAAATAATCCTCCAGTGCAAAGAAGCAAGACTGGATCACTTTTTCCTGCCCAATTCACATTTATTGTTTTAACTCTTCGTAGGTAAAGTTAGACATGGAAGAGGAACAAGAGTTCAATATTTGGAGACCACAGGAATCATTAGAGGCCTGATGGTGGACTAAAGGAGTTGAAGTGATTGTATACTAACATTTGAACCACTATGTGTTACATGCTTTAGCATAATTTAACAATGCAGTACAACATGCTGGAATGCTGTCATTAACGGAGATCCAGACTATGTGGTAAAAGCATGAAACCCACCACATTCTGTGGGTTCACGCTTGCCGATTACATTCCAATGCGTGCTCCGATACAAATTTAATTAGGTGTACTCAGAGATTAACATGTAAATCACGCAGCTTTGATTAAAGACTAAACTGTATCGATTCTGCAGTCACCAGATACAGTATGGTGACTTTTGGACAGGCAGACACCAAACCTCCCAATTGCAATTCTTACAAGCTGTGACAAGTTACCTAATGAGCAACTCTTGTTGCAGCTTACACACCCCCCCCCCCTCAGCCTTAGCTCTGCGTAGAGTGTGAGAAAGTTACCTCTCAGAAACATGATGCCAGAAATATTACTGCAGCATCCGGTAGGAGGGATATGTTACCATGATGTAGGTACTTTAAGGGGACGGTTTGTAGAGCTGTGTGATATAAAAATGTCTATCTAATTTGATGTTGGCCATATCACCCAGCCCTAACTGTTTGGGCAATAGGGATACACACTAACAAAAGTAAAACAGTTACTGTGTCTATATGATAAATAATTTCTTAAGCATTGTTGCCCATCAAAGGTGTGTGAAATAAATTCTAGTTGTTATCTATTTTTCCAAAAATAAAGCTGTAGCAGCATTAGTTATAACATAGACTAGACTAAGATCAAATACAGTATATTTCAATAATTAATCAAATTAATAAAAAAGAAAGAAATGTACCTATGTGATTTGTTACTGCTGTCATTTCCATAGAACACAACAAGTTTAAAAAAAAAAATAAAGCGAGCATGTGGTGTGTCTGCAGGCGCTCTGTGACAGAAGCCGCCGGTTGGCATCTCTTTACACACCTGTATCAATAACACTTTCTGGGTGGAGCCTGTCTCACTTAGCACTTAGCTCATCTCCCAGACTTCCCAATGACAAAAACATCCTCTGGAGGTTTAAGTAGAATAACGTTTCAAAAATATTGGTTATTAAACATTACTAAACTGGCATTAGGAAGAAAAAATTGTCACAAGGCATAGATCAACAATTAGACATATTACTACTTAAACCTCCATTACTAAGCATGAATATGACCCACATTAAAAGTCTATTTCTGCAATTTAGTTTTAATACTTGCATAAAGTTGGGGGACTCTCGAGACAGAATGGAAAAAATAATCAAATATCGAAACAGCAGAAGCCAAGATATCCTGGCCTTTGTCTCCAGCTATGGGTCAAACCCCCAAAACACTGGATACCACATTTCCCATAATGCAACTCATTAGCATCTTTAATTAAACCCGGTCAGTTAAAGACACACTTCTTTTAACCCCCAGTGCCCCTTTAATACAAGTTTTACTGGTCACAGCTGGCTTCCACTCAGGGGTTAAAAGGTGGAAAAATACTAAACAATTTAATAATTGCATTTTTAAATAAAGCAAGGAATACAAGTGGTGACATCATACTTTAACATTAAACAATAATATCACACTGTTTTCATATGACAGGAGTTCATATGGGACCATCAAAGGATCACCTGGAACCATTAACGTTACCTGTAAACACTTCTGCCCAGCCCATAAACCAAACAGTTACTAAGGAAGGAGGGTTAGCCAGTGTGACCAAACCACTTTATATACACAGACCGTTTCATATTATTGTTGAGGGGTATTCAAACAGTTCCAGGCGTATACACAATTTCCAACAAAGTTGGAAAAAGTTGTGATTATAAGTTAGCGTGCATTTAGCTAGTGAGGTCTGCCTACTGTGATACTGTATTCTTAATAACCTGGCTTCATCTAATTGAAGAATAAAAAAACAACAATAGAATATCCCATAATTCCTTTTTCCTTCAAGGTAAAAGGCAAAATAAGAGTATGTGAGGCTGTACTTATGCAAAGCTGTACTTTGAGTTAAATGACAATCCTAAAATGCTGATGTTTAGCCGATATGTTTACCAAGTTCACCATCTTAGTTTAGCATGTTAGCATGCTAACATTACAGAGGCTTAATGGGAATGCCATTAGTTTTGAATGCATGTAGTCATAAGACAAAGTTTTGGAGAAATTCCATTTTTGACGTGATGATGACGCTAGATGAAGCATTAGGATCTCTAAAGTTATTAGAGTTCATCCTGAGGGGAACATGAATGACTGTACCAAATTCCATGGCCACCCATTCAGTAGTTGTCTGGACCATCCATAGAGCCATGCCGCTAGTGTGGCTAAAAATCCAATTATGTAAAGTAACCAATCATATTGATGATAATTTCATGCCTTCTGGCTGGCCCCCTGAACTCCGGGTCACCATGACATTCTGATGGAGGCCTGAAGAAACACTTCCTCCCTGTCACAGACGTGGTCAGATGTCTCGCCTACACCACTAAACCTCCAGTAGACAACGCATAGCACAGCAAGAGAGGCGGCTTGTGTTGTCACAGCTGCGCCAAGGCAGTGCTACTGGTATGCCTTGAAAGATTGTGAAGACTTCACTGTTCATCGACAGGCTTACTGCCCTCTAAATAGGTCCAATAGAGCACTGTCCTTTATAGTATTAGCATTCAGTTTCAATTTACCCATTGGTACAGATAATAATACTTTTATTACCTTCCTTTGAGATCACTTAAGATTACCCAAGAGGCAATTCCTAGAGCCCTAGAGTTTTGCTTTTTTATAATGTACTGTATATTGGAGACAAAAAATAGACTCACTGCCAAAGACACACTGGTGTACCAGCAGGTACATCAAATGAGATTTACTTACTCTGTGGCAGTGTTGAGCGGTTCAGCTGGTTTAATCTCCGTCTGGGAATATTCTGTCTCTGACTTTCTTGCAGGAACTTGAATCTTCTGTAAATAAAGTTAAACAAACACATAGTCCCTTATGTAAAGCCACAAAACAATTCACAGAAAAGAGGCTTCCAGTTATCCAAAGAGCCAGTTGTAGTCTATTGCTAAATATTCCAACCAACTCATGTTGCAGCTTCCTGGTTTTCAATAGTGAAAAGAAAAAGAAAAAAAAAACAGTGCGTTGATGCCCCCCCTCTCTTCCTTAAGCTGAGGGTGTGTCATTATGAACAAACATGGATTAATATTTGACTTTGCTCTTTCCTTCCCACTCCTGTTCCTTTTACTTTAGTGGCTATGTTTGTCTTAAAGACATGTTAACCCTCCCTCGAGGGCTTGAGACAGCTGCAACATTTAAGTGACTAAAACCAAGTTACAACCAAGAGGCCTCTCATTTTCATTACTTCAATAATTCATGTTCAAGTCATTTTGAGATCGCAAACAATCAGACTTTGTGCCTCACCTGTCCATAGATGTCAGTTGACGGAGATGATCGCGATCTCTCGTGGAAACAGGTGGTTTTGGTTCTCTCCTCTGGTCCCGGATCCAGGATGTTATCAGCTGACCGGTACCGGCCAGAGGCTCTTGTTTCTGATGGGGGTTTCTGTATATTCCACCTTGCCTCATACTCAGCGAAGGTGCCCAGTCTTTGCTGGTCTAAGACAAACTGTTTGTGTGCAGAGTAAGGACCTCCCTGGACCTCTTCAGTGTACTCTCTGCTCCTGATGCTTTTCATTGTGACCTCAGTTTCACTGGTGGAGGAAAGACTTAGGGCCTTGGTCTCTGTATAACATGGAGGGGAAATGTGATTGGGGAAAGCAGGTTTCACACTTTCTTTAAGGAGTTTCTGTTGGTCTAGTGAGGAGCTTTCATTGCGAGGGAGATCTTCCTTAACCCCAACTTGGTGGATTTTGTCTGGTTCAGAGAAACACCTTACCTTCTTTTCTGTAGGAAAACGCTTACGGCCACCAATGCGAGTTACCTGACCACTGCCAGACCCCGACTTACTCATTACAGACTCTGAGACTGTTGGCAGAGGGGTGACATCTTTCCGGGCCAACGCTGAGGATGGGTAGTTAGGTAAGGCCTCAGCTGCAGGGTGCTCCAGTAGAACAGGCTCCAGATCTTTTCTCCTGAAAGATGTAGCCCTGAGTACCCTTGCTTGTGCTTCCTTCAGATTGTCCTTGTAGGAGTTGGTGAAGGAGCCCCCTGCAGAGGTCGGGGTGGTGCTTTCAGTGGACTTCCAGACATCCTGATCATCTTCAGTCTCACCCTCAGTAACAGGAAGGGTAGCTGCACTCATACTTTTCTGCAGCCTAGCTCTTCTTATCTGGATTTCATTCCTTAATGTGGTGGCAAAACGGTCGCTGCGCCTCAACTGTTTGCTTTCAAGGGACTCCTCAGAGTCCGGGCCTCTTGTTTTCTCATCTTGGCCTGCAGCATCCATGGATAGAGAGTGAAGCATGGGGGTTGCCTGGGGGCAGATCTTGTTGCTCACTTGGCCGTGAAGTCTTATGTCTTGGGGTAACTCTCTAAGTTGTGGTGGCAGAGACCTCCGCTGTTCAGACGGTCTGCTAAGAGGATAACTCACGAAATGAGCTTCCGCATGTTGTGCGTCGTGTCCTCTCTGGCTTCCACTATCATCAGAGCTTGATTTGGGTACAGAGGTTTCTAGTACAGTAGTAACTTGGTGTTTGCTGTATCCATTACTGTCTTTACAGTGAGAGAGAGTGAGAGAGTGTTGCTGCTGTTGGGGCATATGATACTTCACTTGGGTGACTGTCTGTGGGCAAAGAGAGTTCCGCTCATTTCCAGCCTGTGCCAGGTCTACGCCTGTGATACTCTTCCTGTCCTCTGATTTTCCTGACAAGGGCTGAGGGTTGTGCTGCGTGGGCTGACATGTCGTGACACAGTAGTATCGGCTTTGTCCACCGTTGTCCGTGTTTTGGTCAGCAGCAGTGGGAGACAGAGAGGTGCTTAGGTTCCTTCTCTGGTTCTGACCAAAGTGTTGTGCAGAACCATTAGTAGGAAGTTCCTGCATGCTGCTATAGTAGCCAGCTACGTTCTGCGGCTTTGGAATGGACATAGCCCAGGGCTGAGAAAAAGTGCTTTTGTCACTATGATTTCTTTGATGATAGGGCTGGCCTTGGTGAACATCACTGCTGGACAGGGAGTACTGCTTGTTTGAGCTGAACTGGTTATGATTCGATTTATCAGATGAAGTGTGAAAACCGTCACTGTCATTTTTCAGGGATGGGTTGTGGCTGCGCCGATTTTCAGTGGAAATCTTACAGGGGACATAGGATTCAGGTCCTTCAGGGTGAGCTATAATGAGCCCCCTTTCATGTACCTTTGTCGCAGCAAAACTGTCACTACGTGCAGGTGGAGGGGGAGGAGGAGGAGAGGGGGAAGCAGTCTTCTTTTTTTCAGGGACATGCCAAACAGGTCCTAAGCTGGTTCTACTTGAAGTGGAATGGCGGGAGCCGGACGAGTCCTCAGTCTGTTGACCAGCGCAGCCTGAGCTAACGCCTGGCATCTGGAAGTACGCCACCCTATCGTCCAGTTTGACTCCCTCAATCAGGCTCTGGCTGTTTCTGCCATTGTTGTGCTTTCCTGCTGCATCCCACTGACCGACTTTATAGAGCATGTTCTCTGTCGAGGCAGCATTGCTCTTTGAGAGGGTATAGTCTGGTGTACCAGAGCTGGTGGAGAAGGAGCTGTAGGCAGAGTCTCGTTTTCCTCCTCCAAGATGCTCCATGCTGTTGTTGGACTTGGCAGGTGACAGCTGACCGGCAGGGTACGGGTGTGAGACATGTTCTAGACTGTCCATACTGCCGAGAGAGCTGAACTGGTCGGACACTCTGCGCAGGTTTGTTTGCTCCCAGCCAGAGGAGAGATCAGTTGAGGATGAGCTGGAGGTTAAAGCAAAGGATGAAGTGTGAAAATACAAACAACAACCTGTTTTGTTCAGCAAAAATAGCCATTTACCTACAGATTGCGGTCGTTAATCAAGTTAGGAACTATGGTATCTAATTCTGTACAGTCTAATGGCCGTTTAATGGCAGTCAAACTTAGATCTAATTAATTATCAGTTTTTGGGCCACTGCACATACAGCATCATTAGCAAAGACAGCTTACACACAGCTTATAGCCTGTCTTTTTGTACGTACAATTTGTAAGTCTACGTTTATGTAGGGGTATAGCATTGTCAATAAAATTAACTTTTACCATCTGGGAAAATGTAAAAACGTGGATTTGTTTTTGAAACAAATCCAAATTTTTGAAATTTTCATGGAAAGAATTCTTTTTATTTTGTTTTTAGCTGACAGAACACTTTGATTGAATAAATAGAAGGTATAAAGTACCTGTAGTAGAACAACATAGAGGGCCTGGCCAAGTGTTTTAAATATATTGGAAAACCCCTTAAACTTAATCCTATAATTTTAATCTAAAGTGCTTGATATCTACTCATGAGGCAAACTTCAAGATCCCAGAATTACCTTGCATCATATCTGGTGTGCCAGACTTGGGTGGGTGGAGACTGTGTTTTGGCAGCCTCGGATTGGTTGTCGTTGAACTTGGTGGAATGCCAGGAGTGAGGCCTGCTTATGGGTTCATTCCGCCTGCATAGAGGGCAAAAAAAAAAAAAAAAACAGACTGGATCAGAGACCTGCCCCTTATGGAAAACAGTATGTGCTTTCACATATGAATCTGTGCAACTGAAAGTTACTGCTGTAGCTAGTACTGCATCTGTATTGAGGCAGTGCTTTTTGCTACATTTTTGATTCAGTCCAACATTTACAGATAGAAACTATTTTAGAGGGTTTTTAATGTACGTCTCTGTGTGAATACTGATCACAAACTTTGCACAGTTAAGCATATGAAACGTACCCTTTAAAGCGATTCTTTCTGAATTGCATGTCAGGAAAATGTGCACGGAACATAGCATAAAATGACAACAAATCAAATACAATTTATTTTCATCAAATCGCTATAGACAAAAAAAAATGTTTGCATACATCATGGACAGACTGTGTATTGCATGCTGTACAAATGGGATGAATATCTTTCATCTAATGACATGAACCACAAGACAATCCAAAGAGATGCATGCCAATGAGGGCAGGTAATAAACCACAGGAGAGAGAGAGTTTCTATGAGAGGAATGAAGATGATATCATTACTAGACAAATGACTAATATGATTATGGGCACAGGGAGTGGAAAGAAAGGGAATAGGTACTACTGATTACGATGAAGCCACAGAACCGTACCTCATGGAACTTCGCAAAATCTTCGTAAGAAAGCTTCTTGCCACATGCACGTCATTCTCAGAGGGCATTTTCTGAGCTACAATATCCACCATTTTCATATTCCTGGGCAGCAGGGGGGAGGAACACACACACTAAGAGCTCATTGACAAGGACAAGAATCAGGACAGACAGGACAAAGACCATCTGACACTTAGACCGCTGGTTCTGATTGTTGAAAGTTTGTGCACACTATAGCACCGAAGAAAACTTAGTGTGTTGGGAAGGTTAGTGTCTAAAATAGCTCACTAGGACAAAGGTTATCTAAATCCCCTCTGATCCAACTGAATTATCACAGTGTTCTAATTCACAGGACGGTAACATGCAGTCTACAGAAGTGTACATGTCTACTGATAAATGCCGTTATAGCCCCCTCTCCTGGTCAAACTAATGCATGGTCCTGATTTCATAGTTTTGAGTGTCATGGAAGTTGAGAAAGGGTGAGAACAACCTTTTATGATGGACCTACAACACAGAAGACCATTGCCAGAGTGGAACAGCAACAGTTTTACTCATCTCTCATTAGGCTCATTATCTAAACAGTTTGTAGCTGATGTGAGCTGGTTGTGCTCAGACTTTGCCATATGGTCCCAGGGGGAACACAGGCCCAGCATGGGGCAGGGAGCTTAACAGAATAGAGAATCTCAATCAGATCAGCCACATCACCCCTCGATTCAAGCTGGCGTCTGCCTCCCAGACAGCCCGCATATCACTTCACAGGCACAAGAGACTTTGGTAGTCATTTAGTACACCTACAGTGATATTAATGTAGTTGAGTTTATACAACTGTTAAACAGGGACGGTTATAGGGAAAGTATATATTTTCTACTTGTATAAAATGGGTTAAACTGATTCAAGCTTTGTGTTTTAAATGGAGTTTATATTGAATGGCATGTTCTCTTTGATTTTTGGCAAGATTTTACGCATCAGTTTCTCACACCTACCAAAGAAACATAACTTAAGTGGAATACGTTTTAAAACACCTGTAAATACTTGTTAATAGTTTAGCCTCAGTCTAGTATCATTATGTTAGACCTTGGTAGCTAGTTTTACTATGGAGGGAACTGTGGAAAATTGGAGTTGCACTGGTCAAAAATTTTAGACAAAGCTTTGCCCTCATTGGACTCAAGACTTGGCCTACAAAGCCATGAGGTCAGGGGGTCCTGCCCCCACAGTCCCCTTGTCTAAAGGCCTTCAATGATCGGATGACAAGAGGTCCAAACAGCAGCTTCCTTCAGATGGAGACCTGGAACAAACTGCTGGGTGAAATGTATAACTTAAGCTATTATATCTGCACCCTGCACTACTTTCATAGATTGATAATTTTCAGACAGAGATTTGGTTAAGCTCAATAAAGTGGGACAATTTCACAAAATTAATTGTGGATTAAAGTTAAGGCCTATTTAGAGGACAAAGAAAAGCCAACATGGAGCCCAGTCTTCCTCGTCTCCTCACAGTCAGTGTTTCTAGGGCACTAGGAGCTAGCCACACATGGCGCCTGCTATTGGTATGCAAATGACCCTGGTTTTATTAGGCCTATCGTCAGGGCTACAGCTGGGCCAGCACAGATATGCTAGGAAAGTGAATCAGTTGGCTGGAATGGGGGAAGGGGGAGAGGCTATTTTCTAAGTGATCAGTTTAGAGCCCCATTTCCCTTCAAATGTATCTGGTACCAACCAGTCCTCATTTAAAAAAAAACAACAAACAAAAACACACATATGCGTACAAAACCAAACAGACTTGTTAAACTAAGTAACAGCCAATGTATTAATAATACTTTAGGAGTGTATTCACAGATGATTTTTGTTTTACCTATTAGTCTTTCCCTCAAAGATTAATTTGCATTTGGTAGGGAATGCTAAGTCTTGCTGATCATGGCTTAACCTAAATGATGAATGACCTCATAATGAATGATAAGACAAAAACAATCACCACAATAACAGAGTATTAGGGTCATAAAAGCAGGCAAAGAAGGCCACAATATGTCCCCCAGTTATTCACTAAACTATCGCAAGACAAAAAGCAGCAGGTATGATGGCCTTCAAACACAGAAGTCAAAAGTTTCAAATACAAAAAGTGACCAAAACATAAAATAATGTTCAGTTTGACTCACCAAACATCTGGATGAAGGAATTCAAAATGGACACAAAGAAGAAGAGTGTTATCCAAAAGACCATACAATAATAATAGCCTGGAGCTCAATTTGGAAGAGAGACCAGTTGTACCCGTGTGCTGGTCAGGCACTGCATTCCACAGACACTTGAAAGACGAGCTAAAATAAAGAGACATGCAGGCCGCTGAGGTCTGAGCATCATGGCACAACTCCACTACCTCCGAACACACATCAACCACAACTCAAAAACAGAATATGCAACACAGTATGGCTATGACTAAAACTAAGTTCTCTGGGCTGAAGTAGTTTGAACGGAGGGAAGATTTCCTTCAGGATTACGTGGGTTTTACCCCAGGGAGGGGGTGGAAGAGAGTAAAGAGAAGGAGGAGGGCTATTGTCACAGCCAGTCCCCTCGGAGTATTCCCGTACCTTGCCTCGTCTCATTGGCTCTTAGGGGCTAATATGCTAATGACGGGATGAAATGTCGGACTCTTGTCTTCCCATCTCCCCTCTTGTGCGGGAGACATGCATTTCTACCATTGCTATGGTAACAGGTTGCTCTCTGGGGTGCAAGGGCACCCTGTTTCCTGAAAGCCTCGGGAAATGAGCATTGCAACTGCACAAGCAGGGATGTCAGCGACACATGGCACATACAACTTAGTATTCAAAACTATTGATTTAAGCCCATGTTGTTGTGCTCATTATTTCAGGTTGTGTTTAATTGGGCTTGTTAGCTGTAGTTCAATGAATGTATGAACGCTACATAAATGAATAATAATTAAACCTCATGGCCATTGGGCTTAGATTAGCCACAATAGCATTTTACTCTATGGTCTGGTTGGATTAAACTATTATGACATAGTGGTCTGTGTTTATTTTAAATTAAATTGTCACTTCATTTCCCTTAATAAACAAATAATAAACAATACAAGAGTGCCAATTGCTGTGCCCTTTGAATGCCATAAAATATCTAGATCAGTGAGGACAGAGCCAGTGAGGACAGAGCCAGCTTGCTAACTCAGCACCCAGTACTTTATATCTATTTGTTTAACCTTGATTCAGGTCTCACCATGGAGTGCCTGATGCTCCTTTTAAAACGTAGCTTCTAGTGTATTGTGTTTTTATGTAAATGTGTTTGGATTTTATGTGATGTTTTTAATGTACCCTTTTAATAGCAGATATGGCACATGCAAACCAAAGACAAATTTCTGCCTTTTTGGATGCAAAAAGTTGACAATAAAGTATTTTATTTTCTATTCTTTTAAATTGACCAACAAGCAATTTCCTTTTCAAATTTGCAGGGTCATGACTTTTATGCAAAACCTGCATAAAATGTCAAGGAAACTTGGTATGTGTATCTGCAACACCTTTCTATCAAAATCTTTGTAATTCATAATTCAAAGTAATTCAAACTAATATGCCAATTATTTTGCCAATGTAACGGTACAGGTGGTATAGCAGATATTTACAGCTATATAGATTATAGTTGTACATAATGACCATCCTAAATGGCATTAATGGGAGAAAACACTCCTGCCTGAGTGACAAATAAGGTTTTTTTTTTGTATTAACTTGCTTAAGAGTTCTGGTGACAGGCAAGAAGATTAGCAAAGAATGGTTGCGACCTAAAGCTGATAGGAAAGCAATACAATTCACAGTGATCTATTGTGAGGGAAGCAATCAAGCATAAAGTCCAAACAGCGAATGCATTAATTTTAATAATGAATTAATTAAAGTTTAGCAATTGCCTCCTGGATCACGTGGATTATTAACCATAACTAATATGTTTTAATTTGACCAATGGTGTGAGATTCTTCTCATAAAAAAAACAAAAAAACAATACAATGCGTTTCTTGGACAGATAGATGCATTCACTATTGTATGACATCTGGGAAAATGAAGAGCAGCATCATGTACTGTACTGTATAGGGCAGAAAGATGTTGAGGTTGTAATACACCCAACCTGCACTTAGCAGGTGAGCCGGTGGATTCCATTTGGTCCCTGTGGGTCTGACAAAGGCCCTCTTCAGCAGACCCTACAATCAAACCAGTCATGTTTCGGGTGAGAGAGGTGAACCATGAGTAGCATGTAATGACCAGCACATTCCTGGGCTGAGTGGCATACCAGCTGTCAAGTCGCCGGCTGTCTGCACTGACCCATGGTCAGAAACACCTGGAAACCTTTTGTCTGAGGGTGAGGGTCTTAACAACATCACTATAACAAAGTCCTGCATGTCCTGCGTCTTAAACACAGTCCAATATTACAATTCAGGTTGTTTTGGGGTATATCAGTAACTCAGGTTGTTGGTGAATTTGTACCAGCACTCTGTCAATTACTTAAAGCAAGCAGTGGGGCCTCTGTTTTACTCTTGTAACAGTATCACAGCTGAAGTGGGAAAGACTCCGGAGCACAAGGCAAGCAACAACAACAAACAAGTGGTCCCGTTTTTTGGTTTGAAAATCTGTCCTGAGTGATCTGATCACAAGTGGCCATCTCTAAGTACAGGTGTAAATTTACCCAGGACACATTGAGGATGCATTGAGATCCGATCACTCAGGCCTGGTGGTCTGGACCGTGTATGAGCACATTCTTTTAGCAGTGTGTACGCAAATGTGTCCTGGGCTACATTGAAGGGCCGCTTTTCAACTGTAAGTGGACTACGTACTAATTCACAGGCTTTGTCCAGCTATTGGCAGCTGTGCGTTTTTAAAAACATTAGTATTTTGAAAGTATTTCTCATGTCACTGACACCATTGAGAGTGAATCTTGGTTTTGATGTTATTATTATACTGTTGGCAATGTGTCTGTGTTTTTTTTCCAGTGCTCTGCACAGATCTGCCCGCCTGCTCTCCTCCCCGGCTCTTTGGTGCTCTGTGCCCAGTGCTAGCCTTGAAAAGGCGGCCAATATCGGCAGGACGGAGGTCCCAGGGAACGCCGCTAGACAATAAGCCTTTTTTTGTTTCATAAAATGTACCTACATTCATGTGTAGGATATTACTACAGACATTCCTTTTCTTAGCTCGCAATCTCTGCTGTTGCTTTTTAGAAGGAGGAAAGCATATTGTTTTGTTATTTAAAAGCTTTTATTATGAAGCAACAAAATCAGGAAATGTGAGACTCCTATACGCAAACATGAAACTGTAAAAATCAAGCAGATATCTAGAACTACAAACAAAAACCTGAACATATTACACACATATAACGCTGTCGGGCAGTAAAAAAAGTTACGTCCTTTGGCACACACAGACACACAATGCCTGAACATGACGCCTGTAGGCAACGCTTTTTCATTAGTCATTGCACGTTTCTCTTATAATGTATGATTTAGCCTATGTGAGTGACCACACACACACACACACACACACACACACACACACACACACACACACACACACACACACACACACACACACACACACACACACACACACACACACACACACACACACACACACACACACACACACACACACACACACACACACACACACACACACCTTTTGATTGGATCATGTTAAAAGCAGGTGAAAACCGAGCCAGAGTGTGGATTAAATGTAACCCATAATGACATACTGTGGGCCAACCACAAACAATCCATAAAGTGCCATATATAATATGATAGCACGAGCAAACATGCACAAAGCAGTCAAAAGTGTTAGTGATGTGTGAGAAATGATTAAATGTTTATTTAACGTCTGCCATGACATGCTTTGATTGTAGTTCCCTGCGGGTGATCTTCCCTATTAACATTCATAATTGCTAGTATGGGATGACAAAATATTTCTCAGGTTGATTTGACTGAAACCTTCTTGTTTAGCTAGTGATATCTATTTCAGTGACTCCTTGTCAACTCACCTTGGGAATGGAGCAAACCAAAAAGAAACCGAGGGGTGCAATTAAGACAGGGCTACAGTGTAAATCTGTAAACTAGGATTTTCTCGGCTAAGACCCAAACAATTTTAAGAAATCTGCTTATGACAAGAATTCAGTGCACAGCATTCCAAACGTACTACATAGGCTTATTTAGAAAAACAAAGACCAGTAAATGTAAGCCTCTGCACTGCAACCCCTACTGAATGCTTACACTGTAAGTTCGGCCAATAAGCTCTCCCAGGTATAATTGGATTGTGCACCAAACCTCTGTACAGGGCGAACACATCTAAAATAGCCACATAGATGTAATATTTTTTGATGCTGCAACAAGTAAAAGAGAGAGGAAGGAGAAGCCTTCTGCTAAACTAGACAACATGTCATCCAATGCAGAATAATGAAGCATGTTAGTGACTGTGGTACTACTGTAACAATGCCAGAAGGGGGAAACCAAAAGCCACAACAAACTTCAAGCTTCACGTTGTAAAGTTTAATGATTCACTTTGCAGTTAGTTGAATTTCTGCAAATGCCTCAGGGGAAGGGAAAAGAAGGCCAACCACTGCGGGGGGTCCTGATGCAAATTAAATTCCTATCTGTTCTAAACTATAGGTAAACAAAATAATGTGAACACCTCATGTAAAAAAAAAAAAAAAAAAAAAAAAAAAAAAAAAAAAAAAAGAGTTTGGCTATGGTGATCACCACTGCAATATCCAAGCTCCCAAGACAACATGGGAGAGCTATTGGTGTTTAAAATCATTGGTTTCTACGAATTCCAGTTGCACTGGTGTGGTTTGTTTTCTTTGGTCTCAGTAAAGTAAAGGACTGTCCATATACAGTAACCAGAATTTAAGTTAAAATATTCCGCATTCAGCCAAATTACAACTTTTGGATTTAACAGTTAGCAAAGAATAACAATAGCAAGCTGGAATGCATGTAAATGCAATGTGTTGCTGTGGGTTTTACTGTATGTAGCAGTAAGTGTTGGCAAGTTTTAAACAAATTTAGCATAACATGTACAATTTAACTGCAGCTCACACCCTAGTTTTGTTTTGTTTGTGCAGATGTTTTCAAATCACATCAATAAAGTGAAAAATATATACATCTGAAAGATTCCCTCATTTGACATACTGAAGTTGAGGCCCGGATTGCACAGTAGTTTTGTCGAGGCATGTGCGATACAAAAGAGGACGAGACGCTTCCCACAAAAAAACCACACCTATCTCTACTCTAGGTGACGTGTGATGAGCCTCTCCCCTGCCTCTCTTCTAAATGACACTATGCAAACAGTCTCACATTAGTCACTGCATCCAAAATATATGACTTGCTAAATCAAGCTCCTCCCTTGTACTGTCTATAAAGAGACCATGCCTGTAGAGGAGCAGGTTCTGTCAGCTTCCTGATTCTCATTCAACTATCTCTGAGATCAAAAGAACGGTGTTACGTGCTGACACCTAAATGCGCAGGCACAGATAAAGCTTCAAACATTAGGGTTCCATACCGTTAAAGGTAGTGATGTGGAATGCTACACTGTACAACTGTTAAAGCGTTGAGGTATATCATCTTTGCAATATGAACAATAAGACTTGTCCTTGTAAGGAGATGTCTTTCTCCATTTACAATTACAAACATACCAAAATGACAATTCCCAGATCCTTTCGGTATGCCTCCTGCTCTTCTGTAGTTGAATCTTCACAGTATTTACTTCCCATTCTCCCCATTTTAAAAGGAAAAAGACATGTTGCTGCCATGAATCATGTGAAAACTGTGACACTAGCAAGTGATTAGCCATGATACAAGACACTTTAAAAATATTTAGTAATATTGGGACTGCTTCTAGGTCCATTTTGAGTTGATTTACAGTCTAATTTCTCTCTTGGCATGTACAGTAGTTTGTGCTGCTGTTGAAGAACTGTATTGCATTAGACAGGGAGTTGTTTTTGTCATTTACCCAACTCTCATTGATACAAATTTAGTGAACAAAATATTAACAAAATATTATCAGCAGAACATTATATATATATATATATAATTTTTTTTTCTGTCAGTATGATACAACCTTATCTAACAGCACCACAAACAACATCCTCCAAAATAACCACATAACAGTTTCAACAAAAACTGAACAATATAACCTTAATCAAGGTGAGACTTATCGCATTGCTGCATTAGTTATATGTGTACCTAATAAACTGGCAACTAAGTGTATGTCCAATTTATATACAGACTAGTGATTTTTCTAACAATTTGTTGTTGCAAATGGTTTTCTGTTGGCAGGCAACCGATACTTTTACTGTTAATAATTCAGTCCAGTCCAGTGTTAATTGTTCTGCTATTCCTTGTTATATGCCAAATATGTGTCAAAGAAATCATTTTTATATCCTGTAATCCATCACAACTTCGGGGTGTGTACACAAATATATCCAATCGAACGATTATTCAGATTTTAAGTAGGGAAAATACACCCTTAAATATTATTTCCAGTTGCTAGTTTAATTAGGACTGTGTGGGTATATTTAATGGACAATGACTGTGGCAACATGCAGTGTTTCCTTTAGGATTATTTTTAGCAGCAGGGACAGGTCCGTATCCGTACCCCCCTCCCCCTCATAAGTTATACGACTTACAGTTCTCAAGGACACACACACACACACACACACACACACACACACACACACACACACACACACACACACACACACACACACACACACACACACACACACACACACACACACACACACACACACACACACACACACACACGGCTAGTTATCCTTGTATGTCCGCACTATTCTCCGACATGCACTCTAACAGTGCAGCCCTATTTCTGATACCGTGGGGCGCAGAAATGTTACTGTGGGGGGCCACCACGGTCAAATCAACATGGAGGAAACACTGAACATGAGCAAACATCCCCACAACAGTCATCAGATTGTGATTCAAATTCTTGCTAAATCCTGAATGGTGCGTGGAAGTCTGTAACGTCATGTTTTTCCAACTAAGCTCCTCCCACTTCAAACCAGTGAGAAAAACAGTGACATTAACAGAAATACAGAAATCTTTCATATGTATCAACCAAAACTGTTCTAAGTTTGGCAGAAAATTGTGTGTTAATGTAGACTCCATGGCTCATAATAAGAAGCCGATTGAAAAGATGCGTTTTCAGGTCCTTTAAGTTGTCCCACAATAACATCAGTAATCAAATAGGGCACAAATTGTTATAAACAGTTACACATCCTTCTTGTTTCCCGTTCCTACTATAGATATGTCTATTGAGAATAAAACACAATGAGTGAGACTCACAGCCACGTCATTGTGGAGAGATAAATGGTAAATGGACTTCCTTGTACAGTAGGATTTGTTTAGGGATTACGTTATTATATGATACAGTACAGAAGGAAATGCAGATGGCACAGGAAGACAATGGGACCAGTGTTTCACACACAACAAGGTCATTTGTAAGAAGGCCTCCAGGACTAAGTTGACAAATGATTCATCAGTTAAACAAGATATGAATACTCAACAATACCTTGGAGTCAATAAGTCACAGGGACTGGCCTATGACAAAAGAAGTGAATGTAATCATTTATTGTGGGTTTACTGTTCCGCTGCAGTCTGTTCTTTGGTCAATGAGAAAGAGTGAAATGTGTGGTGCTGCAAAGAAGAAGAAAAAATGCAAACTAGAAATGTCTTATCCCAGAGGGGACGTGAGATCAACTGACTGATAAAAACAACGTCAATGCCAAATATTGTCATTTGCATCATTCCCCTTGTTTGTCCTTCCCACACCTGCCTGCGTGTGATCTAATAGTGCAGATGATGTCACCTACAGGCTCACTTCCTTCCTTCAACTTGCGCATGAAAAATTGTGTCACAAGCCTCCTATTGACTGCAACCAAGTACAACCTGGCAAAACAGGACCATCTAGCTGCAGAAAACTCATGTGACAGCTTAGAAACACCAGGAAGTGCAGGCTAAGTCTACAGACACACTATGCAGAAAAACAGCTGCAAGGGCCAGGATCCTCTGTCTCCACTCCTCTATCACCTTGGTTTGTTGGGAATGTTACCATAGTGACTAGTTAGGCTGAGGGGGTGGTGCACTTGTGACAGCAGCAGATGTAGAAGGAGAAGGCACGGGAGGGGACCGGGGATTGGTTACTTACCTTTTCACCACCAGTCTGAGGGTCTTGTGGGAGCCTTTGACTAGGCAGATTGCCTCCTGCCTGTAGCCACTCAGGGGAATCTCGTTGATGTTGACAAGCTCGTCTCCCACCTGGAGACTCACAGCTGCTGCCTTGCTGCCCTCCTCAACCTGGAACATAACCACAGCAGATAGAAAAACACACCATTTTATAAAGATACCAATATATTTAAGGAAGCTAACTTCTACCGGCAAGCTAGCTGGTTAGCATGATACTGGACATTTTGGCAATCATTAGCCATAACATAAATCCTTGTCCTGTTTTCTGTCAAAGCTTCCTCTAGCCAATCTGTTTCCATAACAATAATATATTGGGTCTCTGAGTCAAACTTAGGAAGCGCTACAGAAGAGCAGATTTAGGATAAAACATGCTAAAGAAAATGTTAGCTGACTTAAACAGCTGTAGCTAATGTTTGCTAACAGCCGTTAGCTGTCTGTGCAGTCCAGTTAATGAGTGCAAAGTCCAAAAACACTGCTCTGCCTTTCTGTTTGACTTAATAAGAGAGGAAGATGACTTGTGCAATCTGTGGAATAGGTTTGGGAATTCAGAGGAAGCTAGAGGACATCAAACCAAGAAGGTCGGTTTATAATAATAATAATAATAATAATAATAATAATAATAATAATAATAATAATGAGAGGCGACACATCATTGGGTCGTCAATACAACATCTGCACGCAGCCGCAGAGCTGAGTCGCTGCCATTTCGGACTGAACAAAGGGCTCACATTAATAACAGAGATACGTAAAATATACCATTCCTACTTGCGAGAGGGGATTAATCCATTTAAAACTGCTATTAAACAACGAACATGGTATGGTAAACATATATGGATAAGGTTTCAGAAACAAGTGTAATGCTTTTATTTTCTCTTGAAATGTTAATTATGCACCAAACACCGAGGCAAATTCCTTACATGTGAAAACCTACTTGGCAACAAACCTTAATCTGATTCATTTTTTAATTACAAATATATAGTTAGAGAGAAAGAAAAAAAGTCAAAAGAAGCTTTAAACAGAAAAATTACAATCATGAATAGTCTATTTACATTGACACCTGTAGTTAGATTCATTCATTCATTCATTCATGCTTGAAACGATCACTGCCCACGGCTTCTATTCCCATTGACTGTAATAGCTTACATGAGGATACAATTCAAAGTATTGTCAAACATTCAGGTTGAGATAAAATTCTGAAATGTACCACACTACCTCTACCATAGGTCACTGGATCAAGATTCAATCATCAAGATTTTGTAATAGTTGTTCACAGTAAAACATTTAGATGCACTGCAGGATTTTGCAGAAATCTGGCAGGATCTTTTGTGGATGACGATGATGAAGATGCGGTGGAGCAATTTTGGTGTCATTTCAGCAAAAACAGAGGAGTTTAATTAGTTGTACAGTTTTTGAGAAAAACAGATGATGGACTTCATAATTCCTCGCAGCTCAAAGAATATGAACATTTCTGCTCATGTGGGAATACATTTTAGTTAAAGTTGCAAAGTGCTACAGTAGCATGTACGACAGATTTATTATGAATTTTCGAAGTTGCTGTAGCACTACCCATTGGAACTATCAGACCGCAAAGCCAGTTGAGGAAGTTTAGCATAGGACTGGACCTATATGCAAAGTTGAGGGATTTTTCATGCATGGGAAGGCCGATTTAATGGAAGGAAGACCTAATCGGCCCCTAATAATAATTTGTCATGGAAAGGGTCTTTTAGAGGCAATCAGACAGTCCTGTGTAAACTGACTTAATGGAATAGAGGTCTACGCTAAAGCCTATAGTTTGTAAAAGAAAACTTGTGCAGCATTAGATAGCATGTTAGCATTTTTGCCAAGCCAGTTTGACAAGTTAAGGTTGTCTTCAATTTCATCTTTTTGTCAATAATTACCTGATCGCTGGGAAACCTCAAAGCTAGCTCTGGATTCTTACCCGGATTATTTGAGCAGAAGAAGAACACTGCTTGTGGCTTTTCATGACAGAAGGTAACTGATACTTTATGCTTTTAACGGTACTTTGATATTATTCACGGCAGCATTCAGTCCACAATTGTGGCTGTTGCGCAAAAAGAATGTTAGTTTCACATTTTATTATAACCTCTTTGATCAAATGATCTTTATGGACCGCCTTTGGAATGTGACATTAGGGCCATAATGGGTGTTGCACACCAATCGAGGATTGTGCCTTTAATGCACACAGTGCTAAATATTTGTATTTATCAGAGTGGCCACAGGCGCATAGAGAATATCCAGTTTATTAGTGGGTGCCAAAAGACGTCTTATATCCTAGAGGTTCCAACCACAGTGTTGTGAAAGAGTTTAAGTAACCTCATACAACCTAACCTTGGTGCTACTTACTGCTTCTCATTACTTTGAAACCTGTGATAAGCAAACCCCTGATATTTACCGTGGGTTTTAAAGCCTATTGTGGTGCAGATTCTGCTAACGTGACCTTATGTTGTAACTTGTGTACTGCGTTTCAGAACAAAAAGACCCTGATTGTGAATTGAGGCGACAAGAAAAAGAACTTGCAATATTTGGACACATATTTCAGTGTTTATTACAAAGCATCTTCAGAGCAGGAAACCCTTTATGAAAGACCAAACCTACTGTAGGTATATTGAAATCATGGAGCTTACCACACGCCATCAGAAACAGTAAATTTTTTGGTAAGTCGTAAATGTTATGTTAGCATTTTTTTTTATATATGAATTAATATTAGAAACTATTACTAGCAATTATTAATCAAATCTTTATGGCAGCAGATACATTAAAACCAAGGGCAATATAACTACAAAACTAAAGATGCTTAAGGGATATGTTCACCAAAAAGCCAGCAGTTTCTTGTTGACATTCTTAATATATTTTATATGGTAACAGTGACAGAAGAAACCCACTGTTTACCAGAGTTAACAGCAGGTTGGCTAGTTTCTAAAGACGTGAATCAAAGGCTATAAAACTACTTCAAAAAGCTGCTATCCAAGCTAGTGGCATGCTGTAAAAACAAACTGCATTGTGTTTGTTTGAGGGCAGACACCTGGAATAACACATCTCTCAAAGGGAAGTACAGTGAACTGAGCACAGTGCACTGAAGTCCGCAACTGCTAGTGTTAATAAATCCCATCAGACCCACTGCATATAAGATATTAAACTGACAAAACCACAGCTACGGCGAAGGTCAGTGCTGTCCTCACACTGACGCAGTAAGTCAGATATGAGAGGAGAAAGACAGCACGGCTCGGTGTGGAAAGAAAAGCAGTGAGAACTTGCTTGGCAGTTGGCACGTTAACACACAAAAGTCAAGCTCTGCAGCTGACTATCAGTTCTCCACTCAACCTGTGAGAGGGGGCTGTATGACTCAACTACAAAGGTATGTGTACATTTACAGACCATTACGTCTTATATGGCCTTTATCCTCAGCACAGAAAGCCAGAGCCAAGATAGCTCAAATCAAAGCCCCTTTTCATTTTTCTACAATACCAATTTTAAGGCAGGGTTAAGGCAGGGTGGACTGAGAGTTTTAATGACTGGCTAGATTCCTGAGCTGGTCCTGATATGGTAGTGTATTTTTGTTGAGAAACTGAATCACTGACTGATGTGTTTACAGTTGGTTACCATGTTTAAAATGAACACAAATCAGTCTAAACTGTTTTACTAAACCGGAAAATCATTCTCACTTCATAACACTAGTTTGAATACATTTACTTTAGGTACACAAGCACCAAATGGACATTACATTTAAGCAAACCGGTTGTCTTTCACAAGGGTAAATTAGTGGTTGTGGGTTATGCAAGATTAAGGTAAGGTCTTACAGTAGATGGAGGCTAGGGCTGCACGATATCAGGAAAATACGCAATATGCGATAACAATATTACTTGAGATAAATGAACAGATATTAAAGTGTACTCCGTTCTGCTGCCTTTAGTATTCTGCTAAAATACAACAAAAGAAGTATGACAGTTACATTTTAAAGTGCAGTTTTTACTGATATTTTCTTTCAAGTAACACAAAAGTGTCGCAGCCTTTTTTAAAGCCTTGAAGCATTGTGAGAAAATTAAAACTATGTGACATTGGGTTTACGGATTTAAAAAAGATGGACACATTTTGCAAACTCCAGAATACATTCAATTATACAGTACAGTGTTTGCGACCAGACCATGCTGCTGTGCAAAATCTTTCACTTTTTTTTTTGGAATGCCAATGGAAGTTTGATTACAGACTAAGCAGACAGGCATGGTGAAGTGTAGCTCCAAAGAATCAGAGAATGTCAACAGTGGTTAAGGAAAACAAAGGAGAGAATGTTAAATACACTCATTAGTGTAACCAAGGCAAAACTTTTAAAAGTTAACAATGGTCAGTCCAAAAACTGAGGACTGGTACAGTACTACAGTCATTGTTTTCTACTATTTTTTGTACATACAAATAAAAGGATGTTTTTAAGATCAACAACTTGCCAGGACATCTGTGTGACACACTGGGGCTGCACAGTAGTCTGACTTTTTATTCAAAACAACCTAACAGGAAACATGGCTCCACAATAAGAAATTTAAGAATGTATATAAAAAATAACAAACTGTGACAAGCAGCAGCATAAAAGGAAAAAACAAGGGCAAATAAAGGCAGTGTCTACACAACATCAAGGCAGGAGGGTGATAGTGCTTTTTCAAACATTTTTCACTATGGCAGCCCAATCAGCATGAGCCATACCATGTCCTTTGTTTACTATTCTTCCACTAGGCCCTAATCGGTCAAACTCCAGCCATCCTGAATGCCTGGGTATACTCAAAAATAGCCACATGTCTCTCTGTGGGACATTCAGGGAAGGATGTGGTGGTGATGAAGGTAAGGAATGTGTCTTTTCTGCTGACAGATGTCCTGTGCAGCGAGCTGATAGGGCACTAAACTCAGACCTCGGATGATTTTAGGCACTGCCTGCACACATCATGACAATGTTCATTGCTGTTTGACAAGACATCAGCAACCACATAAACAAACTCATGCGTGCAGTATTTGACCTTTGCATAGCTTGTTTTTTTGTGTGTGGTACTTTAAGGTCGCTGTAAGTTAGACTGATGTTTAAAGCATCTCTGCCTTTTGCAAATTTCTTGCACTACATTTGGTTGTAGCAAGTAATAACCATGTTAGACTGAGAAATGGGATAGTTACTGTAACAGTGGTCACGGTTTGTGGCATGTAGTTTAAGCATCATTCCCAAGTGGTGGTTTTTAAATCGTTGTACATCTTTTTTAGTCACGCTAGAGATATGGTACGTCTGGGCGGTATATTGATATATTTTCAGACGAGATATGGGACAAAACAATACCGTTTATTAGTGGTGTTTCGGACCATGGTTGATCCGTACAGAGCAACACTCACGACGTAGTATTAGCGGCAGTTGGGTTACCCGTGAATAGGGGGCTTCGAGTCGGGTACAGGGCACCGCGAGCTGCCGTTTGATTCGACAAAACGACTAGTTAAGTTTAGGAAAAATATCATGGTTTGAATTAAAACATTCCCAAGGAACACACATTTCCAGGGTGAAAGTCTGTTGTTTTCCCCGGGAAAGCAAACCCTGCGAAACAAAATAAATATCCGGTTAATTTTCAAAATAAAATACACCGTGCTCACGGCGGATCATATTTCCCTGCACTACACCTTGAAAACACAGCACAGTCGTTTCCCCTCTACTGCTCTGGATAGAAACAAACTGTTGTTGGTTTTGTGGTTCTATTCTGCGTGAATTTGCGAGAAGTTGTGGGTCCTTGTGACTACAGCGGTCAGTCACGGCCGCAGCCGTGCTGCAACAAATCCGGACCTGGTGGGTATTGACAGACGGCGGAGCACGCAGCAGACACGCAGCGGAGCTGGTCCGCAGCCGTTACGCATCCAGTGGAAATCCCTGGTAAGCGTGAGTTTTGTGATCTGTTGCACCCCTACCATTTATATCAATATAGTTTGATGTTGCATTACATAACCCACTTCTTATGTAAAGCAGTGCCTGTGTTTGCATCTCTCCTCTCTCATACCCTTTGGGCAACCCCGCCCTCACTCCTCTCCTCCAACATGGAGCGAGACACAGCGCAGATCCACACTGCTAACATTTGCCTACAGTTTTAATTGTTATTTGCACAGCTGTATATTTTATTACGCAGGAGAGGAAAACCTGCCACTGGTACAACTGTAACACTGTGTACAATTGTAACCGGATGCAACATTCACTTCAGTTCTATGAGTGTCCAATTTATGGTCCTGCGTTAAATCCACGGCGTAGCCTGACGTGCACCTCGCAAAAAAGGTAACTACACGTTGCAGCGTCGCAGACCGCAACAACTGATTGGTTCGCTTGGCATCGAGCATTTTCCTCTACTCATTTCCGGGTTCTCCTGCTCCGCGAACAACATGAAATCAAGGAGAGGGTTTACATTACATGTCATTTAGCTGATGCTTTTATCCAAAACGACTTACAATTGCTATATATCAGAGGTTGCACACCTCTGGAGCAACTAGGGGTTAAAGGTCTTGCTCAGTGACACGTTGGTTCATGTATCACAGTGGGAATGGAACCCAGGTCTCCCACACCAAAAGGAATGTGTCATATCCACTGCGCACTACTTTTCCTGCTATAGCTTTCTGACCGTGGTCATGAGTCGGTACTCGCTCCAAAGCAAAAACCAGTCACTCTCTCACTCGCTCTACCACACACCAGCACAGACACCAGCACACAAGTATAAAAGAGCGAGTGAGACGGTGCCATGCCGATGCGCATTAAACCCATGCTGGACGACCATTCATATGAGTCAGCCGCCATTGTGAGTAGAGAATCCAGTCTGCCGTGTAGTTCAAACACTTCATCAGCTGTACAATTTCAAACAGGGAAGGAATCTCTGTCTTTGCATTTTATTTTGATCACAGTCAAAATAAAAGTGCTCGAGATATCTCACATCTGGCAAGGTGAACACTTTGTGAGCTCACTTTGTAGAAAATACCAAGATACATGATGTATCAGCAGTCAGCCGAAAAATACAGTACAGAGATGTGATTTTTGGTCTGAGTTTGTCTCTGAGGGAAGGGTAGGCCTGATCAGAAATGCGCCGTTCACTCATTTCTTTTTTAGCACTGGCCCAATTGAGACAAGCTTGACTTCTTTTGAAAGTTCAAGAAGGGTTTCGTAGGAAAACCATTATATTACTCAAAAAGTGAGGTATCAAAAAAGGAATGGTTTTGGTCTTGCTGCCAAAACACAGGTATCATTTTGGCAGTAGCACTGAAAAAGTTCTAATGAAACCCAGCCCTACACATGGCAGTGACCCCCTGAAATTCAGATAAAACATAGGTGGAAATAACTTCAAAGAGCACACACTGACCCATTAGTTATCTTCTAACTGATCAATAGGCATTCCATAACCCTACCTCCAAAACCTGACTTACACAAATCCTCCCATGAGCCCTAATGCTAATCTCTATGAATCATTTTTGCCCCAGAGATTGAGCAATCCTTAAACAGCCAAATCAAGCCCACAATGTTAGCACACAAATGATTCAATAATGCATAAAACCTGTTTACCTGCAGGTGATTTATCACAGCGTGTAAGAACAGAGACACGTTTGCAGTGTGTCTGGTGGTACTGGTTCTTTAAGAGCAAACAATATTTTCTTCCATATAAAATGTAAACCTGGCACAGGAAATATATGTATGAGGTACATGCCCAGCTGTGTTGTGTAAAACCGGATTATAAAAGTTTATTGAGACTAACGACTTAAAGTCCATGAAGAACATGAGCATAACCTGAGCTATGAGAAGAATGTTAAGAATGTTAATTAGATCCAGGATTTTTTTTTTTAACCAATACTCTTAACCTCTCATCGAACAGTGGGCCCTTTATTTTTTTAATGATCATCTTTCATTTCAGCAATTGGAGAGAATGCACGTAAGTGAGAAAACAGCCAATAGAAAAAAGGGTTTCTTAGGTCAATACATAAAATGCAGACATACCTTCCAAAACCAAACAGAGTACTCAATGCTCACTACTCATAGTAAAACAGAAATACATGAAAATAGTAAGATTTAATTAAAGAAAAAAAGGAAAACAATGCCAAGTGGATATTTATCATTACTAAAAAATGGGGTGTAACAAACAGACCGACTTCCATTCCATGTTACTGACAAACAGTAAAATGGACTGTGGCTAAACTATAGGTAACTGTAGGAGCTTAACACAAAAATCTACATGGGTGTTACCGCATTAGTCCGGCTACACACTGCCTGCGTGGCGTGAGCGTGGCGTGAGCGTGGTGTTTGCGTGGTGTGAGCGTGGCGTTTGCGTGGTGTGAGCGTGGTGTGAGCGTGGCATTTGCGTGGTGTGAGCGTGGCGTTTCTGTTGCGTGTTGGCTGTGTAGATTTTTTCTACGTCTTTACACACCAGAAAGGTGTCTGACGCGGCGCTGCTGCTGCTAGCCTTGTCTGTACACATGGATGTTTTCCATTGATAAAATGAAATACCATGTTAAACATAAACATATACTGATTTGATTACAGCAAATACAACGTCGGCAGTATTGACGGCAAAATAGGCTCCAGAATATTTGGTGCAATACTAGAAAAATAATTTTTTTTTTTATTACATTTATATCAAAACCTAGAGACTTTCAAACATCAACATGTCATTTATTAATATGTATGTGTCAAAATGACAAACATATTTTCCTATTCTATTTGCCTGGAAATGCTTCCAACACTCTTGCGTGTCGCATGAAAAATCCATTTCTAGCATGCACACGTTTTTGAGCCGCGTCTGAGACGTGCGTGTGTAAGCTCTAACCTGTTAACATGGGAGCCGAAATATGAATAGACACGCGACGCAGACGCGACACAGCCAGTGTGTAGACGCCTTACATTGTTGAGCAGTACGCAGTGCGACAGGGAACTGATTTAAGCAGCAGTCTGACTTGTCTTTGACAGTGTTTTCTTACAACTTTACCCAGAAGAACAGAGAAAATGCTGTGTTTTATTGTTAAATACAAAATGGTCATATTTTGATATCTCACTGTAGCCCTACCTGTTCAGGCAGGACAGAAAACAGTGCTCACAAAAAAAGGGACATAAAGCACATATGGGTGCAAGAACAGCCTACAATATGTTCTTCTGAAATCCCCCTCCAAAACAAATTGGACAGATAAATTGAGCATACAGGCTTACATGCATATTATGTCTGCAGTATGTCCGCATATTTATGTCATTAGACATAAGACAAATGTTGGAGGCCTCCAACATTTCTTTCAGTACTAAGCAGAGAGTGTTTTGTAGACATATTGTAGACCTTTCTACAATGTAAGGTTACTATTTTCTAAGGGAAACAGTAGGTTAACTTTATCTAGATAACACAAATAACTCAACATGCCTTTGTAAATCAATGGCTATACTCTGAGAGTCACTCCAAAAGAGCGCAAATCACTAATCCTCACTTAATTTATCCCATCATGCCATTCCAATGGGCTTCGGGCTGTCACAGATAATTCACTACATTCAGCAAATCAAACAAAGCTCCTACATCCCTCCCCTGCTCCTTGTACCACAACCTACTACCCTCCAAACTGAAATTTCAAATATTAGAAAGCAAAGCATCCCAGGTGGGATCTAAAAACACACACCGTGGCCTAAGTGACAGCAAACTAAACTCTAAAGCATTTCAAGACAGATTGAAAAATGTCTGTTATGTCTAGTGCATGACCAATTTACTTTATGACGTTACTGAAAAAAAAAAAAAAAAACGGCAGCAAGGAAGACTGTGGCAAAACAATTAAAAAATGAATAAGTTCCTTATAAAGTTCTAAGAAATTAACATCTCACCATCAGACGCAAATAGGTCCACTTTCATTGGTCCTTGGAGCAAGGATGTGGCGTTTAATTACAAAACATTAACAATAAAATGCTGTCAATATCAAACCAAAGAACCGGAGTCCAACTCGGCAATGGTTCACTCAACACAATTCAGCAATGTGATCTAGCCATTTAATCTTACAGCTTAAAGACTTAAAATAGTCAGAATTCTTGTTGTTTTTAATAACATGATTGTAAAACCTACGGTAATGCGGTAAAGGTGGTCCTAACAGTTTCACTCTAAGCCCATATAAAGCCTGGAATCCTAAGTTTCGTCCATCCGAGTTGGACTTTGGACCCTTTTTTTGGGAGGGGGGGGGGTCATTACATAAACGACAAACTAAATTCAAGCAGGGACACAGCTCCCAACAAACAGGTTCTGGCATTTTACCATGTCAAATTAACTAGCAAGGTCTTTTGTAGTAAATCATTACACAGTCAACAGAGAAGTGAAGTTACATTGGCATCTCAGAGCTGATTGGCCTGCACTGTGTTTAGGCACTCTTACTGTATGCATATTGTGACTCATCACCAATTTAACAAAGTCATGGCATACAAGGATTACAAGCTACAGAGCACGTTCTCTTGAAGGTTTATTTTTTTTGGGATTTAAAAATGCTCGCTTTGGAGCACTTTACTACACATTCAGCCAAAATTGCCAATATGCAATGTCTGACGCAAGACTGCACAAATCACACTTAAAAAGGAGACAGTTAACACTCTCCATGGAGTAGCTTATGGCATGTATTTGTATTCACACATAACATAAAGAGCATGTCCAAATGTGTGTATGAATTTAAAAAATGAGCGACTGTACTAAAACAAGAAAGGCTGTGCTTAGGCACAGTGGTGCTTTAAGCTACATGCTTATGTCAGCATTCTAATATGCTAATAATGACAATCCTAGGATGTTGATGTTAAATGACCACACCTTTAGTGCTATTTATCAATCTAGATTGTTTTGGTGCCCAGTGTTAGAGATATCAGCCGTAGAGATGTCTGACTTCTTTCCAATATAATGCAACAAGATAGCACTCTTGGCTTGTGACAAACTCTACAGCAAAGTCTCTACTCTGGTTGTGTGTGTTGTGTTTCATGGAGGAACTATTTTCTTTTTTTCCAAACTACACCCGCCAACCATATCATTGCGCAGAAGTCCCTCCTGGTCCAACATTGCTAGCTTGTGGAAATTAGATGATAGCTAACAGATGCTGCTAGCTCACCTGAGCTAAGCGGAGGAGGACGCCATTAATGTTTACATCTTGCATGAGCCTCTCGTCCATGAGTACGCTTCCTTCTGTGTGGTGATACGGTTGGCAGGTGTAGATCTGTTCAAACAACACATGAAACTGCTGACAACTAGGTCTGTGGATTATCTTGAGTCACCAGGTCATGATTTCTGGAAAAAGACAAAATTTCATTTTTTGGTGCTATGAGCACTCCAAGTGCCATCTACTTATAGTACATTCAAGAGAAAGCAGACATCTCTATTGCCGATATTTCCGACACTGGATAACTAACAACAAAACAATCTAGATTGATAAATAGCACTATTACTACAGTTTACCATGTTTACTATCTTAGCTCATAAAACCTTGACCTCCTGCATGGTCTAGATTAAATCAGGTTATGACCAAAATCAGCGTGATTCCTCTGAGGACCATGACTATCTGTACAAAACGTCATGGCAATCCATCCAGTAAAAATTAGTAGATATTTCTGTCGGCTCAGTCTAGACTAAACTGACTTTGTATGCTGCTAGTAGGGCTGCACGATATTAGGAAAATATCTAATGGAGATTATTTTTGACTGATATTGTGATTGCAATATCATTCACGATTGAAGGGAATGATTATGTTAGTATCATTAATCTCATTTTCATTGACCAATATTCAATCTTAAAAAATTTAAATAGGTAGGGGGAGGGGAGAATTCGGCTGAACCAAAACTTCAAATCCAAGCAGACAGATACAAGCTAATTTTAAGCAGAAAAAGCAGTTTTTACATATGCATGTATTTTGTTGAAAAAAAACCCCACCTGTATTTACATCACATGCCAACACGAATGTATGTGAGTGTTTGTGCAGTGCATTAAAATACAAATACATAGTGTGCAGTTCCTTTTTAACCCTCAGCATAGAACTGGAATAGAACATCTTTACAGATTATGTGCCTGACAGTATTTTCGATTGGGCCCAAGATTGAGCCTTTTTAATAAAAATCATCTGCAAATGTTCACATACCACCTCAATTCTCAGCTGTATTTGAAATTAACAAAGTGGTATTTACCTTGGTTATGAGCAGAGGTTCTCGATGCTCCAGTCCCCCTCTCAGTGTAAATCCCCACGGTGCTCCTCCTGAAAGAAATGCATCCACCAGCTTCCAGCCATCACCATCTTTGCTCCTCTGATCCAGATTTTCTGATTTCTGCATCCCATGCCAAAGGCCCTCTGCTTCTGTGTAGTGTGGATCATGTTTATATCCCTCAGCATTCATGGTACTGCTATAAAAGGAAACATGAAAACATCCAGACAAAAACAAAATTATAATAAGCACTTACTAAAATACGTTACTGTTGACCAAATGGCACTGTATTTAACCCTTGTGTTGTCTTCCCGTCGACCATGCAACTTTTTGTTTGTTTGAGTCAACATTTTGACGTTTTTGTCACTTTTATCCAAGTTTTGTTACTTTTCCCTTTGTTTTTAAAGAAGATTGTGCCTTTTGACATTTTTGTGGGATTTTTCAAGCTTTTTCCAACATTTTTGTCATTTTTTTTCAACATTCTTTTATCTTCTTTTTTTTTTTTAAATGCTATAACATTAACATTAAGTAGCGAACTGATCACTTATTTTACTTGCAAAGAGCATTGTAGAGAACCATCCACGTTGCTTTTTGTTGTGGAAAAAAACCCAAATTTCTGATATACAAACTTTTTGAAATTGGGTCAAATTTGACCCGAGGACAACAAGAGGGTAATAATCTGTAAAGATGTTCTATTCCAGTTCTATGCTGATGAAACCCAGCTGTAACTCACTCTGAAATCTACTATCCAGCCTTGCAATATCAGAAAACTACAGCTGCTATACCTTCACTGGTACTAAAGACAATATTACCCCCATCTCTGCATTGACAGTCAATTTTAGAAATTATGAAGATTTTACTGATCACTTTTACAGCTCAGCACATTTTACTGCTGATCTTTTAAACCCCCCTGAACCTGAGCGTTACCTGAAAATACTACTGACTTCGTTATAGACTCATTAATACCAGCTACCTTAGCATTTGCCAGTGGCTGAAGATGCTACAAAATAATTTTAGGAATATATACTGAATGTATACAATAAGAAAATGTTACATTGTAAATATTATTTCTTGCCCTGTTAATTCTTTTCTCTTAATACATTTTATGCTTTGCTTTTTTAAATACTTTTCATAGCTGACCTTGTTTTGGATCATGCGTTTCTTATTTGTATGCATTTGTTTCAATTTCCCTGACATTTACACTATTACAGGCGTAGCTGTTCTTTTTAAATCTAACCTCAAAATGTATTTATTTAGAATGGCTTTTAATACATAGTAGTGCTGTGAAATTTTCCTTTCTTCCTCCTGCTTTTATGTAGCCTAAGCTTTTCTGATTTTACTCTGTTATTTTATTCTTGTTCCTTGGTGTAAATCACTTTGGATACCTGCAGTTGCTGTAAAGGGCTATATAAATAAATGCTAATTAATTGATTGATTGTTTGTTTAGGCGAAGCACTTTGTAATGTCTGCTTTTATTATTAGCCAATATTGCAACAGATAATAGAATGCTGTACCATTGTCAGTCTGAAATATAATACAGGTTTTAACTGTTTTACATAACAATAAATGCAAACTAAATAAAAAATATATAAAAGACTTCTGAATTCTTAATAGAGCCTAATATATGCAATACTATACTTTACAAACCCAAATGAGTTTCCATAATTAAGGTAAACGTGGGCATACAGAATGCTGTTGATGTTGCTAACTTTAATGGCTATTGGGAGCCTATTGTCTTTGACATGGTGCAGAACTGGCATCACTGACAATAATTTGAACACAGCATGTATATGCTGAGTAATACAGTAAGTTCATATTCAAACATGACAGCACCATTCCACTGAACAAAACACAAAAAGTAGGATCAAATTATGGAACATGGGGTCACTATAACAATATCGCTAAATGTACTTTTATTGTCATTGCAGTGAGATAACATTTAAATAAGCTTCTTAGAAAAAAATTGATTTATTTCCTTTGGGATAAAGTTAGTCCACCCCTAAAAAAAAAGACGAATTCATACATTCTTATTAAATAGTATTTTAACACAATGGCTCTTTGAAAAATTCAGCATATATTTCAGTGGTTTTGGGGTCGCTCACTTTATTTCTATATTTCCAATGATACTATGATATTTTAGATGTCATCTTTCCATAGATTCCTGACTTTTATGGTTATGTCTGGACTAAAATTAAATTAAATACGTTTTCTTAAAAATTTGAAAGGAACTCCTCTTAAAGACCCAAAATGAACGCGTGGGTGTTAAATCTAGTAACTTGGCTTGTCAGGAAAGCGGTTTTGCCTCCGTCTAAATGGTATAAAAATGCATCCTCTTTTGTCACTGAGTTAGGAAACCTGTAACGCTGCGTAAACACCTGTTGTCTTACTCCGGACAGGCTGACTTTAAACGTAATGCTCTTATGTGTGAGAGAATTAAACACACTAACAATGTCGAGCAGCACAATGGAAACCATCTTCGCCTGTACCAACAAATAAGCAAACCCAAGCTGAGTTAAACAGACTGGCTCTTTGAAATAACTGTGGAACAAGCACTTTAACATGAAATTAGTTACTCTAGTCTATAAGGTCCATAGCTTTCTCAAAACGTATTACAAAACGCATGCTTAAACGGCTAACCTTACCTGGGAATTCAACTTCTGGATAAACCGGTGAACACGAAAGCTTCGTCGGGGTGGCACGCAGCTATATCCCAGGTTTACGTTACACATACTTCATCTTTTGCAACTGTTTTATTTTCAAAGGAATTACTTTTTAGTCATTCGCTCGTGCTAACAGTTTAGTGGAGTACGCTGGGAGGTCCACTGTTTTACACGCCGCAGTTAAGTCCGTATCCGACTTCACGAGACAAACCGAGAACGACACACACACACTACCACAGTAAGGAGAGTTTAAATGAGCTAAGCTAGCCTAGCTCCATCCATGGACAACAGGGATAACAAATGGAGCAAAACACAGCGCAAGCGTGCCATCTACCGTCAGTTAGCTAGCAATTAACGTTAAGGTAAGAGTGTTTTCTCTAAAGCTTGTTGTAACGTTACTTAATGTTTAGAGAGACAACCATATTTTAACACCAGAGCTGAGATTTAAAGTTCCTTTCTATAGTGTGGCACATAGCTAAACGCAACAAATAGCTATTTAGCTAGCTCGTTAACTCAGCGTTACAATTTAACTCAACATTAGGTAACGACGTGGAGCGCGTATGTTTCCATAACAACCTGTAGGGTTATACGGGGGAGACATTAGGGTCAAACTTAACAACTTTGCGGAAGTAGTTGAATGTTAAAACGTCACCATCTATTACTCCGTAGTTATTATTTCAAACTATCAGACGTAAAGCTGAGTATTCATCATTAGAGCATGTTAACGAAATCCCTTTAAGTTTATTGATAAGATAGCTAGCTAAAGTATGTTTAAGAAGTGGGGAACGTGGCTTGGGGTAGAAAACGAAAATGGCCAAGAAGAAGAAGAAGAAGAAGCGTCTGTTGTCGTCGTTAAGGAAGACAAGAATGTGGACACAAACCCACCGACTGCTGTCCAACCGCCTCAGCTTCTCCAACAGGCTCAGGGCTTCAGTGGTAGGTTTGATAAAGTTGATAAAGTACAGTAGTAAACTTTGTAGAACTTTTTTTTACCTACTAAACTCTCGTAGGGGAAAGAGAATATGCATGCGTAGATACTATACAAATGTTGTCAATATACAAGATAGAATTACCTAAGCAAAGAAACAAACAAACAAACCAAAAAGGGGGAGCTACTTAAAAATACACAAGTCAAAAGCAAAAAGGCTAGAGAAAATAAAATGAACATTTAGAGCGGCACACAAAGGGAGATTCATGAAAACAGTAGTTAGATATGTCACTACACATTCATGTTACTAGATTTGATCTTTGTCAGTGAGGAAAAAAACAATGTAAAATAATTTATAAACCAAACAAGGGAAGGCTTAGAACATCTCCACTTACTGCAATGAATATGATATTTACCCTTACGAATAATCATATTGACTAAATCTGATACTGATGAATCTATATAAGACATATAAAAGAGGATGTGTGGCAAGGTGAGACTAGGGATATTATCCATTTTAAGTGACAGCCAATCATGTAGCTTGGACCAGAAGCGGGGCAAAACAAAAGAAACATGTGTTCCAGAGTCTCATCAGCCATCTTTTTTTGTTACACTTCTGGTTAAATGCAAACTACATTTTGTTGTCTTTGTACTTGTACTCTGCACAATGACAGTGAAGTTGAATCTAATCTAAACTAATATAATCTAATCAGCCATCTCACAAAATACACAAGGGTCTACATCCAATTTGAATCTTTTTCTAAGAAAGTCAGCGATCGGATATCTCTGACTTTTGGGGAACTTTGTAGTACTAGTAGTAGTTGTAGTAGACTTTGCTGTAACAGTAGGACCCGTGTAACCCCGTTAATGTTTGTTGTATTTGCTTCTTTGCAGGCTACATTTATAATTTCGCCAGCAGTGCCTCAAAGAAACTGTCCGAGTCCGTTGTCGAAACAGCACAAACCCTAAAGAAAAGTGTGGAGGAAGGGAAGATCAATGGAATTATTGATAAGGTAAATATCTCTTGCTCTCTCTGTCTTCATTTAAATGCCTTCACTTCTTTCTTTGTTCTAAAGACATTTGCCCTTTTGAATAATTTAGCCTATTGTCTTCCCTCAGACCATTTTGGGTGATTTCCAGAAAGAACAAGAAAGATTTGTTCAAGAGAAAAAAGCTAAAATGTCTGGTAAGTAGTGAATAGTAGGCCTATGATTATTTCTGTATTAAGTATGTCTGCATGATATTTAAGTATGTGATATCACAGGACAATACTACAGGCTAGCTTTTATTGTTTCCAGGTGCTGCTGTACCACCATGGGTTGGTTATAATGAAGAGGACACCATACAGCAACAGATATTAGCTCTCTCAGCTGTGAGTATTTAACAGTGGTTCTCAAACTTTTTTTTTTTCAATAATGTTCCCCATTTGAATTGTGTTATTAAGCCGAGTACCCCCTGGCCAGCGATAGATTTACCAAACAACAGCCATGGAACAGAAAAACATTTAAATGCTGATGAAAAAAGTCAACAAAAACTTAAAACGTAAAAAGTCGGTAGAAAGAAGGAAGTAAGGCAAGAGTAGGTGGAAAATAGTATCAAAAACGTAGAAAACAGCGACAAAAACTTCGACAAACTTGGAATAAAAAAGAAGAGTAGAACAAAGGAAGGAAGGCAAGAACAAGTCAAAATAGTGACAAAAAGCGACAAAAACTTCAAAAACAGCGACAAAAACGTACAAAACAAAAACGCTGATGTACCCCCTGCAGTCCTCCAAAGTACCCCTTGGGGTACACAGACCCCCATTTGAGAAACCCTGCCCTATAACATAGACTTTATTGATCTCACAATGGGGAAATAACCAAAACACACATTAAATATAAATAGGATAGAAAAATACACAAAGAAAGAATAAAAATAGGAAATAGAAGAAATAAATAAAAAGAGAGAGAGTAATAATGTTAATCTATATTATAATAATAGTAATATCAAACATTTCTTTTGACTGTGAATCTATATATATTTTAATAAAAATGTAACTTGAGTTTATTGCTTCATTTGTTGACAGGACAAAAGAAATTTTTTGCGAGATCCTCCAGCTGGGGTGCATTTTCACGTTGACTTTGAGCAAATGTATCCCGTCGCCATGGTGATGTTGGAAGAAGATGAGCTCCTTCAGAAGATGCGCTTCCATCTGGTCCCCAAACAGTGAGTGTTTTTGACACTCGCTTCATACTTTTTTAATGTGTTTTCATCACACGCATCCCCGCATAAGAGTGGGTTTATTAAAACACAGAAATATTAGAGTCCACCACAGCAGATGAATGCTTATTGCTTAATTTCATTCATTTTAGGGTGAAAGAGGAAGCCTTCTGGAAGAATTACTTCTACCGTGTGTCTTTGATCAAACAGTCAGCTCAGCTCACAGCTCTAGCAACACAACAGGCTGCTGAACGGAGAGACAGTCCTCCCAAGACTCTTCATCAAAAGGGTACCACACACTATAACGTCTCAGTGTTCTTGTCAGTGAATCATTTGACACAACTAGAGGGGTGAGGTTTTGCCAAATATTGTGTAATGAACTTTTTTGTTCATTACACAATATTTGGCAAAACCTCACCCCTGAGTTAACATTAGGACATTTCGAAAACTTTTTGAACATAGTACTTTGGTTTTGTGACATAATCTGCCTAATAAGATAAGATAAAATAAGAGACACCTTTATTGATCCCCAGCGGGGAAATTCGTTAGTCTGCACTTGTCATGTTATTGAGACTGTGTGAATATCACCTTATTTTTCTGTTAATGTACTTGAGAGGCAATGTAAAAAAACTATATTTTTGCAGATGTAGTTAAACTGAAAACGTCCCCTGCCGTCTGCAGTACCAAACCAAAGTCAAGGGAGGTAAGACACCAGTTTAGAAAGAATAAAATACCCAAGAAAATCTGAGTATAAAGCAGTAATTGAACTAAAATGAGTGTAGATACAGCCTGACCTCCTTCTGTTTCTGTTATGAAAGGAAGAAGAGGAGATCTCCACCAGCCCGCTTGTGACTGAATTTGTGAGCGATGCTTTTGACTCATGCAAGATAAATGAGAACGACCTACGCAAAGAAATGGAACAGCTGGTTCTGCAACCGAGCACACATCAGGGTAAGTTTTATTTTTTTGCTCTGGGTTGTCACTTAATTAACAGAGTTGTTTATCAGAGTTCAATGAGTGACTCAGCATTGGGTTTTTCAGCGGAGACTCCTGACTGGGAGAGAGAGCTGCAGGAGGAACTTCAGGAGTACGACATGTTGGCCGACAATGAGAACCGTGATGACAACTGGGACAGGGAGATTGAAGAGATGCTAATGGAGGACAGTTAGAACACTTACACAATCTGCTCCAAAGACCCCTTTGAAGGTCAGAAACAGCCCTTGACTACAGATTTAATGCTCCCAGCGGAATGATTCATTACAATATTGGTCCTCTATCAACTCTCAGGACAGACAAATACCACTGAACATCATTAACATTTCAGTGTACTATTTCTGCGGCCTTAAAAATTGTATTAGTAAATATTTAATATTGTCTCCTGCAGTTAAAAGAAGAGGATATATTGTCCTACATCTCAAGTTCATAATGTGATACGAAGGTACGCCTTCACAAAGCATAAAAAAACATTGCCTTAAACTCTGCCTTGGAGAATTGAAGTGAGACTGTAACTATTGCTTTGCTTTAACGCTGAACTGTTGACACAAGTGGCACAAGTAAAGAGGAGGAGTCACAAACTCAGCAAACTGATTCAGCAATGTCTTTTTACACAGCAATATCTGCCAAAAGTTTGCTCCCGGTAGCTAATATCAGCCACCATAAGCTACTGGTCACAGCAGACCAAGTGCACACTGCCTGCGTGGCGTGAGCGTGTCAGCTGCGTGGCGTGTCCGTTTTTCTTCCCGGCTCCCATGTTAACAGGTTAGAGCTTACACACTGTCTGCGTGACACACACGTCTCAGGCGCCGAAAACGCGTGCCTGCTAGAAATAGGACGGATGCCTATTTTTCACGCAACACGCCATCGTGTTGGAAGCGTTTCCAGGCAAGTATTATGTCATTTTGACACAAATACATATTAATAAATGACATTTTGATGTCTGAAAGTCTCTAGGTTTTGACAGATATAATGCAGATATAAATGTAATTTAAAAAAAAAAAAAATTATAATTATCGATTTTCAAATATTGCACCTGTCAATAAAGAACAAAATATTCTGTAGCCTATTTTGCCGTCAATACTGCCGACGTTGTCTTTGCTGTAATCAAATCAGTATATATTTATGTTTAACATGGTATTTCATTTTATCAATGGGAAACATCCATGTGTCCATACAAGGTTGGCAGCAGCAGCGCCGCGTCAGACACCTTTCTGGTGTGGAAAGACCGAAAACAACTGACACGCAGCCGCCACGCAGCTGAGACGCAACAGAAACGCCACGCTCACGCCATGCAGCCAGTGTACAGGAGGCCTTAGGCTGTAGCAGCAAAACCAGTGAGTATACTGAATTGAGCAAGGGTGCGTTTCATTTCTTTAAAACCCTTAATTTGTAAGAGGTAGAATGGGTTTTGTCTTCTTTCAAAAGTTACATAGGCTCACTTTTGAAACTATTAAAATATCATGAACTGCGACAGGTGAGGATTTCATGTTCAACAGTAGAGTATTTTTTTTAAACAAAGTTTATCCTACAGTACAACTGAGCCAACTTTTATATATATAGTAAATGGAAATGATGCTGTGATGGTCGCTAATAATAGGTGTTAGCCTATTTTAATCTAACTTTTTATGATGTGTTGAGAATAGAATGTAATTCATCATACCTGTAACGCACGTGTATTTATCAAAATGACAACATGGTTGGCTGAACATCTATATTTTTTATGATTAAATGCATTGTCTCCACATGCACACATATACTGTAGATGCTGATATAAGGTGCTTTATGGAGACTGGCATGTGCTCTTCCTGCCTCCAGACACAATGTTTTCAGACCAAAAAGATAAGATATAGACCAAAAATCCATTATCTTTTATGTTGTTCTTTACTGTATATGCAAACTTCAATGTAGTGTTACTTTATTTTTAAACCTTAACATTTACTACTTTCTAAAATGTGTTGACGTTTTCTTATACTAATGCGCGTGATCCTGTTAAGATGCATGTGTGTTGTTTTTGGATACAGTCCTGTACCAGACATATAAAAACATATCAAACCAGAGTGAATTTAATTTAATCAATGTGTAACAAGAGTTTGAGACACATTTCCTCTTCTCATCACTAAAACTGGGCAGTTCACTCCTGATGTGCTGTGAGTGATCAGAGGAGAATAAACTAAAGCAGGGGTCTTCAACATTTTTAAGGCTAAGGACCCCTTACCTGAAAGAGAGACGGAGCATGGAGCCCCACCACATATTGTATGAAATTTCATATTAAACTGGGCCTCCAATAACGTGTAGGGAGGCCTAAGGCCTTTACACATACCATTTGATGGTGCATACAATACTAAGGTATTAAAATAATCGACATTCATGTATTTATACATCATTTTTTTATGTTAAACATACATGTGGCACAGTGAATCCTTAAGCTTAACTGTATCTGTGGATGGCCACTTTAGTGGCTAGCTTACCTATCTATAGGCCAGTAAGCCTGAGGACCCCCTAGGGGTCCCCAACCCGCTGTTGATCTTTGAATTAAAGGAAGCAAGTGGTTTGTGACAGTACAGCTGGAGTACTCCTTTATTGCTGAACTTGAAAAGGAAAACATTTATCCATCTCAACAGTAAACACAATGTATCCTCTAAGTTTGTCTATATCATTTACGTTCCACTTCCGGGATTGCTCCGGTGCTGCAGGAAATTCCGCCAGATGCATGTATTTTCCGCTTTCTTTGTGTTTGAATTTTAAATCTGGTGGATTTGTGAGGACTATGGTTAACTGCTCCTCAGATCTCTGCAGGGTAAATCCAGACAGCTAGCTAGACTATCTGTCCAATCGGAGTTTTCTATCGCACCACTATTTTGCAGCGGCTCTGTGCGGAGCTTAGTGCCGCCCATGACGATTCTGATTGGTTTAAAGAAATGCCATTAAACCAGAGCACGTTTTCCTCCCATCCCCGAATGCTATGTGGCGTAACCAGACCCTCCTTCAGCGCACTTTGGAGGAGGGTCTGGCAACGCGAAACTACAGTACCTCTCCAGTAATGTAATGCACTCATGCTGTAAATCCTGTACTCACCAACAGAGTAGATAATGCCATAGATCCAATCAGTCACATTAATTAAACATGGAAATGCTTATTTTAAGTTATACAAAAGTAACAATAGGAAGAGATTTCAATATTTCAACATGTCAAACAACTGTGTATATATAGAAGAAGTTGCAAAATGCAAAACCAAAAAAATAGTGTTCAGAAAAAAATATATTTGAAACCGTTTTGGTTTAAGCAACTATATACCAGCTTTTTAAAAATGTACATGCTGTGCAAAAGGAACATAAAATACAGAAAGAATGCCATTTTATAATATTAGTACAGTCTGTGTCCAAGTCATTTTATGTATGTGTGGAAAGTTCTTTTTCTTTTTTATCCAACAAAGTAGCTGGAAATTGCTTTTAGTTTTGGTTAATAAAGAAGAAAAAATCGTAATACTTTGGTTATACGGACGATGATTAGGGCCAGTGTAAAAGATATATATTTGAGTTTTGACTTTAAACTCAGAACTCAAACTTCTAACTTTAAATTGTCCCCATGTGGCCCTAATCTTCTTCTGTAAGTCTATCTTGCTATTATATGCACTTTGGCGCTCTTTTTTTTTGTTCAGACTCACAGTAGTAAATAGGTAGTTAACATGCTGCACATTATGTCACATGTGGCTGTCAGTGGCCAAAGCTTCTTTGTTTTTATATTAAATCTTTAGCAATGTTGGGCACACAGTGAAACGGCTTTAAAAGAATAGACTGTGTTGTCGTAAAGCCAAATACAGCTTTAGAGTGTCACACTGGTCAGAGGTCTGTATGATTAGCACTAGTTTGTTACTAAATATCAACACTTGTTTACTACGGAGTATAGACAATGAGGGAAAAACTGATTTATAGTATTCGCCCATTTGATCCAGCTCTAAAAACTCTCTAATCTCCTACATTTATAAATCAAATCCCACCTGCTCTATAATGTATTTCTGTGACACACATAATGTGTAAAGTTAAAGCTGCACTCAACGACGACGAACATTATATCAGATGAACATGTGTAATGTGAAAGGCGTGGCCTGTAGCGACGCACCTGCAGAGATCCAAAAACCTAACTTGTTAAAAGAGGCTTTTTTTCTTTTACAGTATGGTTGAGTTTCACCATTGTCAACGCAATTATCAGCAGCAGAAGGCAGCTGTTCCCCGCAAACAACCTGCCCAGCACCAAAAGGCAAAGCCTGTGAGTAGCTGGGAAGAAAATCAAACATTAAAGGTCCAATATGTATTTTATTTACTGTAACAAATCCAAAAATGACCCCAATGTGTCATCATCAGATATTAAGGAAACATGCTAAGTTGAAATACTATCTTTTCTGACAACAATGCTAATGCCAGTATTTTCTCCTTTTGAAATTTCTGTTCTGTGACGTAATGTCGGTTTGTGTTTCGGCCTGTGTGTTGGTATCAACCGCCCAGTTTGACAGCCGGGCCGGGTTGCCAGATATACCTGTAAACATGTAAACCCAGCGCGCTGCAGCTGGAACGTTAGTACAGCCATGAAAGCAGCAAACAAACGAACAGGATCAACAGAGATAGATTCTACCCGACCTAGCTTCTGAGCACGGGCTTCTATGACTGGCAATATAGCCAGCATCTACCGTTAGCTTCTCCGCTGTGCTGTGGATTCATGTCTGGCTATTGTTGTGGATGCTACGGTCTCAGCCTGGCAACCTCCGTGAACTTTGCGTCTGGGGAGGAGGGGGCGAGGGAGACGACTCTGTCCAGTAGTTTGAGTTTGTACTGCAGTAACTATTTTAAACACTAGCTGTCAGTATTACATATTGTACCTTTAAGCAGTAAAGATCCAGGTAGTTATTTTGCCACCTAGTGGACAAGAAAATCATGAGTGCAGCTTTAAGTGAAAACATCCTGTGTCTTAAAATTAGTCACTAAGCTATTTTACAACAACTAATCGCTGTTTCATCTTTGATTCAGTACAATATGTTAATGAAATAAAGTCAGATATTGACCCGCTACATTACAGTGACATGCGAATAGAGACAGATTCTTTCATTTCAAATGAATGGGACATCTGTCAGCGATTAAGGCCTTCAACATTAAGTGGGATCCTGCCATTAGAAACCAGTAGGAGTGATAATGGCCTGTAAACTCAGGAAATACTCATTATATGATGAACATTTTCTGTCTTTAAGCCAGTTCATCTATAGTCATTTCACTTTAGACTGCGGTGGATTAAAGTGTAAGTACAGTTATATACAGATATATCTCAAATGCCAAATGCGTTGTGCTTGAAACTAAGTTCATGATAATGACAATGCCGTTGAAACATAACTCTTTGGTTCTGTTAATGTAATACTTTACTTCCCTTTACAATATATCTTATTCTATAAGTCTTACACATGAAATACAGAAGTAGTTCTGAAATCATTAAATATACTTCACAGAATAGACATCAGCTTTGGTCAAATCGCGTTCAAGCAGTTCACTCAGTACAGCGTCTTGGTGTGGACTGGAACCATAGACTGGATAATAGTAATGGACAAAGCATCCGGTTTGGCAAAGTGCTGCAAATTTGGACGCCTTAAACCTGCATCCTATCTGAAATCCAGCAGGGGGAGACACTTGCGGTTGCAAAAGGAGGTCGGTTTCTCTAGAAGTCTATGAGAAAGTGACCCACTTCTCACTTGATTTATCAGTAAACATTTTCATAATGAGTTTATGGTCTCAATCGCTAGTTTTACGTCTTCTGCAACTCAGAATGATGTTCATTTTTTTAATAATGGTCTTGTTGATTTTGAAATTGGCGATAAAGCAAGGGGTGTTTTAGGGCGTGGCTATGATGTGATTGCCAGTGAAAGTGTGTAACGTAGAGTGTAAGGGCTCTTCCCTCACTCCTGCCTCTCGTCTAAAAACGCCCATAACGGCAAACTTGACAACTGATAGCAGATCTCCACAAACCAATGGGTGACGTCACACGTGCTCTGCCCATTAATATTATACAGTCTATGACTGGAACACAGCAAAAAATAAAAACCTTAATCATGCTGCATTTCCCCTTGTTAACGTCTACAGTTAACAGTTAACGTCATCACACAAGACAAATAACTCAGCAGGAAATAACCCAAACAGTGCTACATTGTTTGTCTCAGAAAACAGGTAGAAAACAAAGGCCGAGTTGTGTATGTGTGTTTGTCACTGTAAAGTTGAGTGTGCTCAAAGGTGAATTGGAGTTGTTATCTGCTACATACAGCAGCTGGCAGATGAAGGATGTGTGTGGCAAGTGGATGATGATATGGACCATGTTTATGTCAGTCCAATTTCCTCCAGTACGCTGCGCGGCGTCTCTGCTTCCTGTGGAGGAGAGAGAGGAACCACAGCTCCAGTCAAGTGCACAGTGGGCTACGTCTAGCACACCCAATACAGCAGATTTCAACAATGACAGCATTACACACACACACACACACACACACAATTCTCTGGTATAATGTCACCAGTATCAAAATTAGTAGTTTTGGGGGGAAAATTTCAGACATTTAAACGTACAGTTGTTGACTTTCTGCTAACAGTTATCAACAGTCTAACAGTTCACCCTTCATACTCTGAATTATTTGGGATTGTAATATTGTAATTAGTTGTCACAGTTGCATAAACCAATATTTTTATAAAATTAAACTGAATCTAAATAAATAAAAATACATGTAAAGTGAAAGGAGTGGCTTATACTAAGGAACCCACAACTCGATTCACCCTCCAAATTCTACATCAAGACCTGGGAATTTGATGGTGCAGTTGGTTGTTAATGTTTAAGGTGCCCTGTGCAGTTTAAACAAAGTTTATTTACATTCATCTTTTCTAATTCATGAATTGTGTGTATTTTTCGGCCTAACAAATGTGTTTAGTGCATTTTCTTCCCCGTAAAACATTTGCAAAGCCAATTTTTGAAATATTTTAAAATAGTTTCTTGTTACATCCATGTTTGCAACTGTGCAGTCTTCTTCTTCCTTGCAATTGCAAGCGCACTGCTACGCAAACAGCATGAAAGCGACGGCAGGAGTATAATACTCCACCCACATGCTCACGCCGTGCATGATAAAAACAAAGAGACCCACTACCAAAAACATTGCTCTATGGCAATATGGCTCTCTGGTCAAATATTACACACAGCATCTTTAAAGGAGAATTCCGGCCAATTTTTACGTTAATCTTGATCGCTATAGCTACGCGAGTACTTTCGATAGAAAAAACCCCGACCCAAATCAGTGCAGGTAACACGGAGAAGCTGCAGCTACGTGCTACACAAGCGTCCCCTGAGCTAAAAACGGCAGTGCTCGGGGCAAGTTTTAGAGTGCCTTTGTGCCTCTTAACAGACACAATATGCAATTAATATGTCTGTGCCACATGAACAGGGCCCTTACGTGTCAACAAGATGCGTTTTCAACTCAGACATTGTTTAAATTCACCTACCCTGGTCCCTGTCTCGATCCTGCCAGTAGCTAGCTTGCCCTGCTAGCTGATAGCCGTTAGCTGCTAGCTGCCGTTTGGTGAGTGTATTCAGACAGGCTTCTGTGATAATCATCCAAAAACAATCCACGGAGCGGTGGTGGTGTGGCTATGTCCTCCAGAGGACAGGTCATGTCACGTCTTGAAGTGTATTCCCCCCTAAAAAAAACAATAGTGCTGTAGTAGCTGTTAGCTGCTAGCTGCCCTCCGGTGAGTGTGTACAGCCAGATAGCTGTTAGCCGTTAGCTGCTAGCTGCCGTCCGGTGAGTGTATTCAGCCAGGCATCTGTGATAATCATCCCAATAAAAATCCACGGGCGCCCGGTGGTGTGGCTATGTCCCCAGTTACTGAAGGCTACCTTTAGCTTGTGCTTGGAGCAGCAAGTTCATCTGCCTGTTTCCCCTCTGTCTGTCAGTCTCGTTCTTTCCAACTCTTGAGGCTAGTTCTTCGTCTGTATACTCTGGTTCGAATAAATAAGGATGACCATCAAACGCAAAAGGCTCTTCCGTGTGTTGCATATCTGCTATATTCTTCATACTCCAAGCTTCTTCCGTTATAAACAACTCCGCTTTTCACTCTTCACACACACTACGCCCAATCTGCAAATGACTGTTTACCTTTTTCTGCTACAACTGAATTCCCAGGAGACCGCGCGATGCAACAGCTAGGCTTCAGTAACGCTATTACTGTGCAAGCCACAGACATCGTTTATCCCGTTTCCATGTAGTTACATAGGATAGTCACTGATATGGTCATAACCACTACAGTGCTCAATTACCTATTTTGAGGGGGAAATAATCTAAACCTTTCGCTGCAAAGGCATGATCTGTCCTATGCAGGATATCCACCAACCCACCGGGCGCTCCGTGGATTTTTATTGGGATGATTAGCACAGATGCCTGGCTGAATACACTCTCCGGACGGCAGCTAGCAGCTAACGGCTAACAGCTATCTGGCTGTACACACTCACCGGAGGGCAGCTAACAGCTACTACCGCACTATTGTTTTTTTTAGGGGGGAATACACTTCAAGACATGACATGACCTGTCCTCTGGAGGACATAGACACACCACCACCGCTCCGTGGATTATTTTTGGGATGATTATCACAGAAGCCTGTCGGAATACACTCACCAAACGGCAGCTAGCAGCTAACGGCTATCAGCTAGCAGGGCAAGCTAGCTACTGGCAGGATCGAGACAGGGACCAGGGTAGGTGAATTTAAACAATGTCTGAGTTGAAAACGCATCTTGTTGACACGTAAGGGCCCTGTTCTTGTGGCACAGACATATTAATTGCATTTTGTGTCTGTTAAGAGGCACAAAGGCACTCTAAAACTTGCCCCGAGCACTGCCGTTTTAGCTCAGGGGACGCTTGTAGTACGTAGCTGCAGCTTCTCAGTGTTACCTGCACTGATTCGGGTCGGGGTTTTTTCTATCGAAAGTACTCGCGTAGCTATAGCGATCAAGATTAACGTAAAAATTGGCCGGAATTCTCCTTTAAAGCTGCATTAAATCTTTATTATATTTACACTGAATCAATTTAATATATACATGAAATGGGTGGCTCTTAGTGAGGAACCAACAACTCTTTAGTTCACTTCACCCTCCAGATTCTACATGAATTACTTTTGATACTACAATTAGTTGTTTAAGTTCCATTAATCAATATGTCTAATATATATGTGTGCACACAACATATTAAAATAGACCCTTTTCTTGTCAAAGCAGGACAAGCACAGGTGTAAATAATAACATAAAATATGTGACATATATAATAACAATGATGGTTCCATTCCATTAAGTCCCAGTGAGCCATGTCAGTGAGTGAGCACGCATAATACCAGCACCATGGAACTGGGTCACCTAAATGGAATGCAGCAATCATTGTTATTAAGACACAATGTCTGCTGTGAAAAGACTCTATTGGCCTACATACTTCAACCAATTAGTATCGCCTTGGCCAAGGAGGTTATGTTTTCAGTTTGGTTTGTCAGTCTGTCAGCAGGAACCAATTTTCATCACACTTAAGGAACACGCCAACTTATTGGGAATTTAGCTTATTCACCGTAACCCCCAGAGTAAGACAAGTCGATACATACCCTTCTCATCTCCGTGCGTGCTGTAATGCTGCCTGACGGTTCCAGCATTAGCTTAGCCTAGCACAGATCCTGCAGGTAACTGGTTCCAACTAGCCTACTGCTCCGAATTGTGACAAAATAACGCCAACATGTTCCTATTTACATGTTGTGATTTGTTGAGTCACAGCGTGTACAAAAAACAACGCAACATGACACACAGCCATCTTCTAACTGTAAACAAACCGGGAACTATATTCTCAGACAGGCTTGCTGCGAGCATATCGCTCCGCCCAAGTACTATATTCTTCCGCCTGAGAATATAGTTCCCGGTTTGTTTACAGTTAGAAGACGGCTGTGTCTCATGTTACGTTGTTTTTTGTACACGCTGTGACTCTACCCATTTAATTCTGGAGCAGATCTGAATCATGGGGCGGATACACAAATTATTTTTCACTTTCTTTAACATTAGGAGACTGGCCGCCCCAAAAAAACAACCCTATATGCAGTTTGTACAAGCAGCCTGTTACGACCCATATTTACGTTTGTTGTTACGTGGCTACCTCTAGTAGCTGTTCTAATTATACCAGGAGCAAAGACAGAAGTCGGGTGACGTAGTATAAAGACTCTAATGTCCCCATGAGGAAAGAGGACAGGGTGGATGGGTCAAACAAACACAGGCCTTTAACCCAGGACACTGCTGTTAGTGTCCTGTGTCAAACTAAAAGTCAAAGTTGACTTATTTTACCTTACATACAGTATTTAAGTTAACTGGCAAGTTAAGTTACGTACTTATATACATAACCCTAGTTATGTAACAAACTGATATTTTAACTCAAACCATGAGTTTTTAGGCTTTTTTCCTAAACCTAACAAAGTAATACGATGTTAACCACGTGTTTAAACTTCGACTGTTACATTTAGGTATGAGGGCGTGTTGATCTCCTGCCACAGGTAGGGGGCGCTAATTTAGGAAACGCTCCTGTGGGTCATATTAGAGGGTAGGAACAAAGGGCCTATGTGGTCATGTGGGTTGGAGGACCATTGGAGATAGGGCATTGTCTTGGCGAGGGTCTCCGCACCCTGAGTGCCCATCTAGTTAGATATATATTTTTGTGTCCATGCTGTACCTACATAACCTGACTCCACCAGATGGATTGCTTCGCATTTGCTCGGCATATCCATCTGGGAACTTTCCGTTGGAGAACTTTTGGGAAGGGGCGGAATACTGGTTATTTGATTGGATAAACCATCTGTCTATCACCTATGTTGGTGATAGACAGGCCAAATCAACCAATCAGATCCACGAAGCGTATGAAAATACAACCACAAGCCCGCCCTTGCTGCTGCAGGCAAAGCATAGCTTGCAAGCTCAGCATGCAAGCAACATGTCGGTAAAGGATATTTGCTGTTTGTGTAACGAGAATTTAGGAATAAAAGGCACCATTTCAGGTTCCCGGACCATATTCCAAAAGAAGGATCCAAGAGAAAAAAAGCATTAGCGAGCAGCTAACAGAATTAGGGCTACCGCTGTCTGAAAATACTGGTTAGCTGATTGGATAAACCATCTGTCTATCACCACCTAACCCACCTCAAAACCAATGCTGATTGGCCCGGTCGTTTGGCTAACGGCTCCAAATTTTCTCTGCCTCAAGATGCCAGACTGATCTGGGAGAGGAAAACTGGAGCTCGCCAGATCAGGAAGGTCTCACGAGGCTAGTACCTACGCTAATGCGTCACAAATCATAAACAACAACGTGTGCAGGAAAACATCAGGGCTGTAGCTTGTGGCAGAAAGAAAGAGAAGCACTTACTTTGGCATCCTATAACAAGGTTCAGCACAAAGTAAAGAGAGGAGTTGCATCAGAGCAGTAGAACAAAAAGATGGCTTTTTGGTAAGAGGAGAAAAACAAGCCACTTCTGAAGTGGCATTTCATGTTCAGCCCAGATCTTGAAATAAAAAACCATGCATTATTCACCAATTATACTATACTTTTCACTCACGGGGTACATTTAGCTAAACAAGCGGTGGATAGACAAATCCCTTGTTGCCAATTAGGTCGGCTAAACATCTTCATCTGCAAAGCAAATGGAGCGTGACACCATTCAGTGGCTTGTTTACAACACAGAAGAAAAACTAAATGACTAAATGTCAGCCTGAACTTCAAATGTGTCACATGTGGAGGGAAAAAACACAACATAAACAGTTATATTAAAGAAAGACACCGGTGTGCTTAACTGACAAAAAATCATAAACAATTTATTAATTATCTATTATATACATTGATAAAGAATGCTCAAATTATCATAACAGTCTCTCTTTCTTAATGGGACACAGATAAACCATGACAGATCATACAAAACATTTTAGGTGCTTTGTCAGTGTGCATTCATGAAAGATAAAGAATTTGTAAGGCTAATGATTTCAAGTAGGTCTGTTATTATTATTATTATTATTATTATTATTATTATTATTATTATTACTATTATTATTATTATATTGTAGAACGTCAAAAGAGCCTTTAGTTAATCAGTGCAAAGACAAAGTATTTCTTTAGCATTAGCATTAATACCCACTTATACCACTTACCTTGAGAGTGGGTGTTTTGCTTTTTTATTTAAATAGGAGATAATTAGGGTCTATTAATAATTTAAAAGATTTAAAAATCACATTTAAATAGTTGAAAAAGCCATTAGGTCTTGTAGTGTGCGATATAGTCTGGACTAGAGTTTGTTCTGATTTAAAAAAAATTATAACAACTCCTAGAAATTCCAGCAAGGACAATACCTAAAATTAAAAATAAACACCCAAATGTAATCCACGGACAAATCCACTAGATACATGACAAAGAAACAATAAAAATATGAAATATAAAACTGATTGGATGAACACCTTTTGGACATAACAAACACTTAAGTGTGAAGGTGATGAGCCTTGAATCTGTGTTGAAGTAACAGCAGAATTAAGATGACCATATTTTGTGATCTGGTCTTCGAGCATTTCTTTTCAAAAGTGTGTTTAAACTTAAATACTCATGCCTTGAAGATATTCTGTGTACTTCAACACAGTCAGACACATTAGTGCACAACAGGGGGCAGACTTTCCCTATGTTTTTTGATTGCCAATGGCAAAGATAAACATAAAAAGTAGGGAGTTTGTGAAGAACACCCATCATGAGGAAATCATTTGACATGAATCGTCCTATGTAATTTGTATCTGACAACAATAAATGTGACCAGTCTAAAACCAAACGTTTTCAATCAGGTGCCATCCTGATCCAATACTGTACGGATTTTCTTTCAATCAAAATTCAGCTGAATCCAACTGGTTTCAAAGAATCAGAATATCAGCTGCTAACGAAAGAAAAATTGCATAGTTTTGTTGAGGTTGAAAGTTAATTCTTCACCTTGGAAACAGGTTAAAAAAACAACTAATAAACAAATAAAAAAAAAAAAATCTCATCACATGGCCCACTTTAAAGTGCTCATATTATGCTCATTTTCAGGTTCATAATTGTATTTAGAGGTTGTACCAGGATATGTTTACATGGTTAAAAAAAACACCATATTTTTGTTGTACAGCACATTGCTGCAGCTCCTCTTTTCACCCTGTGTTTTGAGCTTTCTGTTTTAGCTACAGAGTGAGACATCTCACTTCTGTACTATCTTTGTTGGAAGTTGCACATGTGCAGTAGCTAGGTAAGGACTACTAGCCAGTCAGAAGCAGAGTATGAGGGCGTGCCCTGACAGTACCTAGGTAAGGACTACTAGCCAGTCAGAAGCAGAGAATAAGGGCGTGCCCTGACAGTACCTAGGTAAGGACTACTAGCCAGTCAGAAGCAGAGTATGAGGGTGTGCCACGCTAGCAGCTAGGCGAGCATTATAACGTGTGTTCCAAAGTGACCACGTCTGTCTCTGAAGTAAAGGCTGGACTACAATAGAGCTGTTTGGAGCAGTTTGTGAACAGTGTTTTCTGTGGGAGATGGTAAGTCCCTTTGGGGGGGACTTTGGGCTTTTTCACTTTGTAAACCTATAACGTGCACACAAAAAAGATATATAACACAATAAAGGAAAGGGGAAAAGCCAAAAAGCATAATATGAGCACTTTAAGCTGCACATCCCTTGTAAGCTCCAAAGAAAATCTAGTGACTTTTGGGTCATGATGGCACATGATGTAAACTTGCTTTTGAGTTGTTCAACTTGTGCAATGAAACCAATAATACATGGCGGAATGACAGGCATGTAACAATAAGTCACCACAAAATATATTACATGTTATCAATAAACATATTGATGAGTAAATCCATATAAATTGGGTGATGTGTTTAAGTTACATTTTCAAACCTCAGTAACAGGACTATGATCAGCAAACAAAATGTCTAATGCAGCCTAAACGTTTCCATCATTTACTGTAGTTGTTCAATTTACTTAACTATTATTCTGACAATATTGTATCATGACTGTCATGTATGGAATTTGATAGTAAGCTGAGAATATTGTTATGCCCTCCCAAACCAATGACAATGACAGGTGCTCAGAATGCAGAAAGAAAGGTGCCAGGCACTGAGGAGCTCAGCATGCAGGGTGGACAGCAGCAGCAGCAGCAGCAGCAGCAGCGATGGCAGCCCATCAGTACATAGGCACATTAAAGTACTCATGACGGGGCTAGGGGAGAGAAACGCACACAGCTTAGAAAACAAGATGATGTTGAACTGTAACAGCCACCTCACACAGACACTTCATTCACAGGACATGCAGGAGACAGTGCAGCAGCCTGGAGTACTCTCACCACTGTTCCGCCTTTATCTATTAAAGGAATTTTTTTTCTTTCTCTAGTCTAGGGAATACACTTGTTCACTTTTTTGCTAAGAGTTAGATGAGTGACGGAAGTCAAACAATCTCACAGTGGGTTTTATGTCTCGGTTTCACTTTGAAGGTAAACTGAACAGCTAGCTTAGCTTAATTTAGCTCACATTCCGAAACAAATAATATAACATTCCTTTCACTCAAAACATTTCTTCTTGTTTTTTTTTAAACAATTTTGTTTCATTTTCCACTGCATATTAAATTTATCTGAGGGCACACAGTTAAAGTGTCCCCTATCCAAACTGCAGAAATGTAATATATATATATATAAAAACATAGAAAACATCTGGTAGAGGACAGTGTCAATGACATGTTACACATGGAAAACAAAGACAAACAGACTGAGACAATACAAACATGTATTGTCGGCCTTTTAGTGAGCTACAGACAGACTGATGTATACAGTTAGAAGACTGAGACTGACTAGAGGGCTCTAGCAGTATGCACGGCCTAAATCCACAAACACAGAGTATTCACCTCAGCAGGCCTAATTCTGGAAAAGACCAGAAGACTCAGAGACCATATTTGGGACCATCACACCTGTGAGGCAAAGATTGTTTTTATAAGGACACAAATAAACAGAACATGGCACCACTGGTCAATCTCTCAGGAAAGCTACAGCATCTACACATCTACAGTACGTGTTCGGGCACCGCCACTATAACAATGCCCTCTTCATGAGGACGTCGCGGCTCAATTTATCTCTGAAGTTTAACATGCAGAGTTGAGCTGAGCAGGAAATCTTCTGAGGCTTCATTATTCCAAAAGAAGATATGCTTGCTTGCTTGCACCAAAGTAATGACCCGTTCCTGAGAAATGTTTCATTAAAGGCTTATTAAAATAACTTCCACCAAATCCCCTGTGGTACGTTTTCCATGTAATTACTGCACTATGCACTTACTAAAGCCAGAGGCACTCATTCCAAATGTGCCCCGACTCAACCCCAGCATTATTTTCACAAACTTCTATGTGCATTATGTTTAGATTTTCTTTAAGGATGACAATTATCCTTGTCTCCAATTATAAAAATCAGGGTGTTTTTTTTGTTTGTTTTTTTGCTCGTATAGTATGTTTAATTATTTGAACTTTTAAAACACCAGGGTGCAATGGTGAGTTGCAGAATTCCCTAATGTTTGGTCAAATTTTTCAACAAGTGGTGTATAAGATGTTTGTGTAATGGATGGACAAAATGGTCATTTTAAAGTCAAATAACACCACGTACAAAAACCTGCGGAATGAATATTAGTCAATGTAAAATACTTCCACATGTAACGTAATGTTAGGGTTATTGTTATTCCTTTTCTACCATTTATAATAAAGACATACAGAATCATTCATCTGAGCATTTCCATTCGGTGCGGTTAGTAAAACTACAGGCTGGTCTTCACACAGGCAGCATAACTCTTTCACTTATCCATGAAAATAGTAATAATTAAAGTTGGAAATGTATTTTTAAAAGAGTGACTTCTTAAAAACAAAACGAAGTTGCATCCATGTAAATGGAAATTCAAATAAATAATCTACTACAATAATGTACAATGCAAGTGTTAGATTATGCCGCCTGTTAGTGAAACTGCGTGTATCCAGACATGTTCTGAACATTCCAGTTTGAGTTCATGCCTGTTGTTACGCTGTGTCATGTTTTTCACTCAGAGTTATGAGACACAGTCAATACCGACAGAAGAACATGCAGAGGTAGTTCACGGCACGCACAACTGGAAACCCATGCTGACTGACTGACTGCACCAGTCTAGTAGTTACCAAATTGCCTGGATGGAGGCATGGATGGACTCTAGGCCCATTACAAGAGCTCCTCATTTGGCAAACTTCCCCAGTCTTCATTCTGGCTCTATAAATACAGGGTAAACGTGGATTGGCACTCTTGAGGTTTTGACCCTGTTTCTTTCAAAGTGAACATATCAACTAAATGGTTTAAGAAAGCGACTCAATTCATAACGGTGTACGCGTAAAAGGCACACGCCCACATTAAGAACTTACAATAAGCCTCTAAGGATCCCAGTACAGTATGTTCTCTACAGTACAGCTAGCTGATGGGGCTGTAAATCAATGAACAGCCCTACAGTTTGTCCTCAGGGATTATAGCCTTGGCTGGGCTGTAGCTGCCTCCCAGCTAATGGTTATGGATTTGGATTTCCTAATGCTTCCCGACTTTATTGCTCATTTCATTACTTGCTTAAGGCCACTTTCGTATTCCTAGTTTGTTAACACAGAGTACAGTTTCAAACGTTGGTGCCCTCATGCTTGGCCATCACATATGTCTTTTTTTTTTTTTTTATCCATACAGCATGTACTGCATATGTAGCAACGTCAAAAAGATGATGAATGACTCAAGTCAGATCTATGAGGCAAATAATGAAGATAGATCTATCACACATCAATAAATGACGATGACAAAATAATAGTTTTATGTTTGAACGTTACAATTGTAAACAAACTGACTGAAATTAAACTTTCTGGTGGCATAATAACTTAATGATAACTCAAACTCCACTGGAGCTGCAGTGGAAATGATATTTATCTATTTTTTTTAAGGTTAAATTTATCTTTGAATAAAGGTCGGACCTATACATCAACAGGCTCATCTCACTGTATCTGTATCTGTGTTCATGTTAGAAAATATGCTAAATTATGTATTTTTAGGCACTTTCATCCATAGTTTTCTTATTTCAGGTTCTTCTGCAGCACATGTTACTGTTACTCATATTTGGTTATTTCAAACTGCAAAATGTCCCGTATATATGCTCATCATCAGTACGTATCTTTATCACAAATAATCAAATTTGAGGACATTTTGCCAAAACATTTGGTGTTTGTTGTGTATGTAAAGAATCCCTCAAAAGGTCCAGTCATTCTCTACAGTTCTCTACAGCACCTTTTCCATTGGAAGTTAATGGTTTGTCAGCAGTGACCTGATTTTGCGTTCCTAGAACTCATTAGCAGCAGCCTTTTGGCTCACTGACTAAATGTTGAGCAAACAAAAGGCAGCAAACCCATCAGCCTGCTGACACTGATGAAGTATATACCAGACTACTGTGTACTTCCAAATACTGTATGCATTTGTGCCTCTTACATGTATTCAAAATTAAAAGCTGCCTTTGCCAGATCACTCTGGTGTGCTGTTTTACATTGTCTACAGACATTCAAACAATCACTTAAATATCTCTGCTGTAACATATTCAAGATATCTGAATAATGATATGTTTCTTGCTCTGCTTTTGGTTTCGATATAGGGCATTAATGGATTGAAGAAAAAGAGAGCCTTGTGTGTACTGAGGCTGAAACACAGCTGTGGTGGTTGTTGCTTTACTGCTGAATATGCTTTCGGTCAGAATCCTTAATTGCAGTGACACTGTGGTTTTGTTACTGTAATCATGCTCCCTCTATCTGAAATGCTAATCTGGACCAGAAGGGTTTGTGTGGTCTCAGCGATGCAGACAATGAGGCTTTGTTTCTGGGCTGCAACCTGAGCTCTCCTCACTTCAACCATCAAATACAGTATGTCTGAAAAAGACCGTACGGAATGTGTGGGATGTGGAGAATCAAATCATTTGAAATATTTTAGTGACACTGAAAGGGAGAACTTGTTTTAATGTAATAAGTCACGTATAGATATTTCCTTTAGTATTCACGAGTCTACCGCGGGGATATAAAGACATTAAAGTTCCTTCTCTCGACAACTGCATGTTACTTTGTACTTCTAGTGTTAAAATGCTCATATTATGCTCATTTTCAGGTTCATAATTACATTTAGATGTTGTACCAGAATAGGTTTTCATGGTTTAATTTTCAAAAAACACCATATTTTTGATGTACTGCTCATTGCTGCAGCTCCTCTTTTCACCCTGTGTGTTGAGCTTTCTGTTTTAGCTACAGAGTGAGACATCTCACTTCTATTCCATCTTTGTTAAGAGTAGCACATGCGTAGTACCTAGGTAAGGACTAGCCAGTCAGAAGCAGAGTATGAGGGCGTGCCCTGACAGTACCTAGGTAAGGACTACTAGCCAGTCAGAAGCAGAGTATGAGGGCGTGCCCTGACAGTACCTAGGTAAGGACTACTAGCCAGTCAGAAGCAGAGTATGAGGGCGTGCCCTGACAGTACCTAGGTAAGGACTACTAGCCAGTCAGAAGCAGAGTATGAGGGCGTGCCCTGACAGTACCTAGGTAAGGACTACTAGCCAGTCAGAAGCAGAGTATGAGGGGTGCTACGCTAGCAGCTAGGCGAGCAATTATAACGTGTGTTACAAAGTGACCACGTTTGTCTCTTAAGTAAAGTTTGGACTACAATAGAGCTGTTTGGAGCAGTTTGTGAACAGTGTTTTCTGTTGGAGATGGTAAGTCCCTTTGGGGGGGACTTTGGGCTTTTTCACTTTGTAAACCTATAACGGGCACAAAAAAGATATATAACACAATAAAGGAAAGGGGAAGAGCCAAAAAGCATAATATAAGCACTTTAACATTTTCCATGTAGATGTGCTGCTGATGAATTGGTTTAGGTTTTGGTTAGTGCCTAGGATTACAGTTACTTCAGAGATATCAGGGTTAAAGTCAATATGAAGCAGAAAAACACACCAGCAACTTCAACATCAGTGGTGTATTCCTGGCACCGGACATATTGCTGTTGCTGATTGGTTGTTTCTGAAGCTTTAGCGTTGTGTTGGGGAATCTACAGTACATCTAAAGCTACTGATCTAACACTACAGCAAGGGGTTATTAGTATTAATTTTACATTTTACAAACTGTACCTGCAAAGAGGCGCATCTGAAAGTCTATATTCTGCAAATCACAATAGTGAAAGAATACACAGGCAAAGACAGAAGAATGTCAGATCAAGATAAATCACGACCAAGCAAACTAAATGAGCACAGTGAAAGCCAATGAAAGGAAAGTCACAAGAAATAAAGCAGGTGTCACTTTTAAAAAAGGGGAAATCAAATTCAAGTACAGTACATTTTTTCATACATTTCTCGAATATTTGTAGGAGCTCTGCTTTTACTTGTATATGATACAGGCACTCTGACTTGAATAAAACTTAAAGCTGTAAACCTTTAGATTTTTACGAACTCAAAGCACATTTGTAAAAACCACTTACTAAATGGTAGTAAAATTGTTTTGCAATAGCCATTCAATGTATTCATTTTCAGTAATTACCTCTCTATATTATAGTTTTCATTGGTAGTGGTGGAGTCCACCATTTCCGTGCTGGATTTAAACTGCATTCACATGCAAAAGGGATTCACAAATGATTCAGCGTGTTAGCCAGCGTTACCGTTTTATCTCAATATCAACATCACTGTTTACTGTTCAGGTGCTTCAGAGCTGTATAGGGATGGGAATCGATACCCGGTTCCAGATGAGAACTGGTTCCAAATTGTCCGATATATCGAAATCGTATGCCTCCAAGCTTATCAACTGCTCTTATAGACGCCTGCGTGTTTTTGGGACAGTTGCACATTGCAAAACAATGACGTCAAACGTCAAAAAGATCCTAAATGGTAAAGCTCCACCATCACTCAATTCTTTTATTAAACAAAAAAACTCTAAGAATAGAACCACTCGGTCTGTTCTGAGAGGGGACTGTGTAACCCCTTACAGGTGCAGTTCCTTTAGTCAATCGTGCTTTTCTGTTAGATCTTCTAATAGGTGGAACACTCTACCAAATGAAATAAGAAACTGCACCACCTACCATCATTTCACACAAAGTCTCAAGACCTGGCTCTTGGATAGTCAGACTTGTGAACATTTTTAGTCGCTTAGTATTTTTTATATTAATGTTAGTATTGCTAACCTTCCGCTAATATGTTTAATGTTTCGATATTTTGCTAGGTATTAAACTTAACTCGCTTTGCGTTGCTTGAATATGTATGAATAACAAATTTGTATTTTAAATATTTTTACCATCATATTAACCTGTCCTATATTAACGCATCCCTCACGAGTGATGTAACTTATTTTATCTTTTCGTTAAGGCTTGTTATTGTTTTGCATGGTTGAACGCTGTTAGAAGATGGCTTGTGGCCTATGTTTCTTGGCCGTGTTTCGATGCTTGTATAATATCTTGTACTGAATGTGAATGCTGTTTGATGTTTAGATATGCTGGTGCTTTGCTGCTTCTTGTGGCTCTGCATGGCAAACAGGGATAGCTTCTCTGATGCTCTAGCTGTCTGTGTTGTGTCTTGTTGACTTCTGTCTGTATAATTTAACCTGTACTAATGTCTTGCTTCTTCCTTTTGCTCTGGTCTAAAATCATCTGGCCAAAAGGACTGCAGTTGAAAATTAGCTAACACTGGCACATTTACAGAAATGTTGATTAATGTGTGTTGTCCTTTATACATAAAGAATAATAAGAATAAGAAACTCATGCGTCTACGCTGCTGGAAACTTGCAAGCAGAAGGACTCATTGTGGAGAGGAAGAAACAATCTAAAGGGCTTCATTTCATTTCACAGAGAAAGATGACAACAGTGGTGCTTGTAATGTCTGTAAAATGAATGATCATTTTAAATAAGCACAAGTTGACACCAGTAATATGCTGAAAAACTGCTTCCTAACCGAGCAGCTTGTCCGTTACTACAGCTAAATATCCAGTTATAATAACATTACTGCCACGCAGGCAGGCTTAGCAGACAGTTTTTCTTTCACTAAGAAAACCTAAATGAAAACGGATGCTGTACAAATGTTCTCTTATTTCCTCTACACTGTGTTCGGACTCAGAGATAATAAAACAGTTGCGTTAATGCTGAAAACCTGTGTAGGCCTACTTTTTTTCCACAGAAAATTGACCAGGAATTAATAAGGGAAACAATAAAGAATCGACACGATAAGCAGCATGAATAATGGCATTGGTATCAATTAAATATTATCAATTCCCATCCCTAGAGCTGCCGCTAGTTAAAAAGCATTTAAACTGATAAAACACGGGGAGGCTTTTATTGTGAAGCAGTGACAGGAAATGCAATGTGTTTGTCACAGAGGTTAGCGCTAACTGCCATCGTTCATCATTAAATGTGTCAACAAAACATTTCGACATTTCACATCAGCGGATCAATTTTAAATATTGCAGCAAGGGACAGAACATTAAGGAGCAGGCACAGTAAGTGTGTTTCCATACATCTAATGTAATGCACATTTGCGAATAAAACAACTGCCGGAAATTGAAAAAGTCCAAAGTCCAAATATCGCAAAAAAAGTAGTTATGCTTGGCTGAGGTGGAAAAGTTGGTGTATGGATACAGACATAAACAGACTAATCGAATAAAAAGTATTAAACGGTAATTGTCACAAAATCAACTACAACTGAAATCTTAAAGGTTATACCTCTAAGCGAGGAAGCAGTACTAGTGTAAAATACTCAATTTATTTTTCTATTCTTTGGTCTGAAAAATCCCAAATGTTGACTTAAAGTGGAAAGTAAGAGCAAGAAACTAAATCATTATCGTCCCCACATTGACTTCATTAGATGCCTTACCTCCTGTAGCAGGTCAGCCTGCTCAATGGCCTTCAACACATTCTTTTTGGACGTCTCCTGAGCTTCCCCACCCAGCAAGAACTCATCCAGAATGAAGTAAGCCTTCTCAAAGTTGAAAATAATGTCCAGCTCACAAACCTGTCGTGTAGAAATGAAAAGAACACTAATTATGACTAAGTAGTATTTTCTAGGTCGCAAAAATGGCACAATGGCTTTAATATCCAAACGTCACTACACTGTACTGAAATATGTGGTTTTAATGCACCACATATCTGGAACAAACTCCCAGAAAACTGCAGGTCTGCTGCAACTCTCACTTCTTTTAAAACCAAGGCTGAAGACTTTTCTTTTTGATGCTGCCTTTCTTTAAATAACTGTTCATTTCTTATACTGCACTGTAACTTTTATTCTCGTAGTTTTGATCTGTTTTTATATTTTTAACTGTTTTAAACAGCATTTTGAATTGCCTTGTTGCTGAAAAACAAATAAAGCTGCCTTGCCTTGCCTTACTGTATTGTACTGTATGTGACAAATAATAAAGTTTTGTCTTCTCCATACAAAAGAATAAGAGAGGTGAGGATACATCAGAAAACGCACACTGCCAAAGTATTTGTCCAGCAGCTCCACATATCTGTGGATGATCTCCAGTGTGATCAGCTCGTTGTCCTGGTCCTCTATGGCACAGCAGAAGTACAGGCTGGCGTATCTGCAACACAGACACAAGCCAGCCAACTTTAACTTGACAATAGCATTTAAACAAAGTATCTTCCACTGTGAAAACTGCAACATCAACCTGACAACGTAAATATAAGAAGAGCTGACTTTACGCCTTTTTAGCTCCAAGTGATATATACCGTCTCCCAGCTCACTGTAATAGTGCTGCGAGAGCACTCCTGCCATTATTAAGGATTGCTGTTTACTGTGTACAGGGTATTCATTTAAAAGCCAGAAACCGGATGCAGAAGGCTGTATGAGTTAAGCCTCATTCTGCCATGGTTCTTTATCCCTGATAATCCCAGAGGCACTCTTTAAGCATGTGATGATTGGCTCATAAAGGAGGTGGTCAGTTGATCCCTCACAACCAGTGGGTAAGGAAGGCACAATGGACTCAGCTGTACATTTTTAGAAAGACAGGCATGAAATACTGTCTGGAACAAGTCTACAACTCCACATCCTTGTCTTCTCAGTAGGGCTGCACAATTAATCACAATTTTATCGAAATCGCAATATGAACTAGTGCAATTTCCAAATCGCAGGTTGAAATGATCATTCCCTATCGTGAAATAATCACAATTAAATAATTTTTTGCATAATGTTGTTTTTAGAGGTATATTTTCTGTTTCACATATGACAGGGAGCATTTATTTGAGCTACATTTTAAAATTGCCACATATAAATGCAATTTATTTTGGCAAATGTATCAGCGAGAGGAGCTGCACCGTCAGTGGATTCAGTCTCATCTCTCATCCCACATTGATTTTTTGACACATGGTCAGGTGGAATGCAGTACACATTTTGAGGATTTGAATTGCTGAAAACTGTCTTCAGGAAGACACGCTGTACGTTTGTTTAATGTTGTAGAATGTATTAGTCCATGAATCGATTAGTCGATGGACAGAAAATTTTGCGGCATCTATTTTGATAATCGATTCATCGCTGTAGTTATTCTTCAAAAATGCCAAACATTCTCTGCTTCCAGATTCTCAAATGTGATGATTTCCTGCCTATCTTTGTCTTATTTGATAGAAAACTAAATATAATTGACTTTTGGACTGTTGCTCGAATAAAATTTGAATACATTGACTTGAACTTACATCAAAACAGCAGCAACAGTTATTGTCTTTGTTGTACTAAAACTGAAATATATTTTCAAATGTCTATGGCCCTTCACATCTCCTTAAAATCACAACACATCTCAACCAATATTGAATAATGTTCTCAAAGTAATTACTACTCTTGGACCTCTTTCCCTTCAGCTTTTCAGCAAAGGTATTGCTCATGTTTGGCACAGAATTATTATATAAACACTCAGCTGTAACAGCTGTATCCAAGAACTCTCTTTTGACATGTGAGTAGGTAGGACACTCTGAGAGCTACACAGAACTAATGGAGAACAGATATATTCTGACCACTGCAGTACAACTAGATCCAGAGACAACAGTCCTAATCACTTACACTTTTATTCCTTCATAGGATGCAGTACGAGTCAATTGAATGGTTGTAGACACATGAAAAACTATTAATGTGTTTGTTGTACAATGATGCAAAGTAGGGCTGGGCGATATGGAGAAAATCAAATATCACAATATTTTTGACCAAATACCTCGATATCGATACCACAACGATATTGTAGTGTTGACTATTGGTGCTTTCACAAAATATTTTTGATAAATAATCACCAGAAATGTGGATATAATGACTAAGTGGGTAAAGGCAAATAATAGAACAGTTACAACAGTCTGGTAAGTTCAGAAAATGACATCACTTTACTGTAATACAGCCTTTAAAACCAGGAAAAGACAACACTTAGGCCATATTATCCAAAATCTAAGACGATATCTAGTCTCATATCACAATATCGATATTTTGCCCAGCTCTAATGCAAAGTCCCTGACTCGTCAACACCTCAAGTGCTATGTTTGCCTGTCCGTGTTGGGTCACCCGGGTTCACCAATAATCCGCCTGCTTGTCCGTTGGAACGGCAACAGAATATAATGAAGCAAAATGAATGCTCTTTCTCGTTGTAGTCTGAGTGCAGTCCTGATACCTTTGTCACTTTGATAACACTTTCTCCTGCTTCTCCAACTGAGCCGTGTGTATGAATGATAGGTCTATGAATTGCCCAGGGAAGTGTGAAATATTCTTTTCTGTGAGCGTTCAACCAGAGAGCATTTTGTCCATAAACAAGTCCCAACTCACAACCCACCTCTTATATACAACCTTGAGGTCTCTCCACTCCAGAAAGCTGCACATTTTGGGCTTTCGAGCCAGGACCGTCTGCACCAACTCTCTTGTGATCTTCTTTTTCTCCTTATCAGACAAAGGCACGTACCATTTCTGAAGCCTGAGCTTGCCTTGTCGACTAAACAGAAGCATGAACTGCATCTGAAATGAAGAGATGACAGGAAGACAGAGAAGCTGTAAAACACAATGAGAGATAAAGGAGTGGGTGGTTCCACAGAAAGAGGCAAAAGGCATTCGAAAGAACACATCTAATCACTAATGATGTGAAATCGGATGTAGATATCAAGGGCCAGTCTGATTCTTACCACTTAAGCCAAATTGAGGAAATGATTACAGTATGGCATGTGGGAGGTGCTCGAGAAATTACAACACGATTCATGTAATAACTTCATATCAATGATAATAACATAGTTAGTTATTAAGCTAATTGTGAATGGTCTGCTGCCATGTGTTTAAGACAAACTGCGCAACATTTAACTTCATGTTCATTCATCCTCAACAGTTTCCCAGAGACGACACATCCCGTGTTTTCAATTCAAGATACATTTAAAAAAAAAAATAACATGAGACTGTCATTTTCATAATCAATTAAAAAGCCAGTTCTCTACAGTTATCCATAAACATGACTGAAACCATCACGTTACCGTTATCACAACCTAACGGAGGTACCGTTAACACCGTTATTCAGCGGTTAGCATTAGCCTGTTCAGCCACCGCCTAGCCTGTTTTAAATACGACATGCAACCACGCGTGTATGTTCATTTTAATATAAAAGTTGAAATTATACACGTTCAAAACTACTTACCTTGAATAACAACACTGTATTCCCCTCTGACGAAATGAACTACCCAGCGCCACCCTGAAACATACACGGCCAGTTGGCATCAAGCTTCTGATTGGCCAATGGAGCGCTCACAACGTTGTTCATTGGCTGACATTTCTTTACATTCTCCGCCTATCCTAAGCTTTAACTCGATATCATGGATGTGATTGGCTGATGTGAATACATCAATCAAACCACAAGGAACCGGATGGTTCCGCACATTAAAACGCAATCATCAGAAGCATCAGCTGAATGTTTTAATAGAGGCGTAATAACCATATATACTGTCTATGGTAATAACCAGGAGGGGAATGTAGCTAGAAGTGGTAAGTGTAGGACTTAAGGGCTTTTATCAGCCTTGTTTAAACATAGGCCTACTGTTTGGCATAAACAGTATGTTTGAACAAGGCTGTTTCCCAAAATGTACCCAAAAAAGTACACTTACACTGTAAAGTTGCACCTGTTGCAGTGGTGGACACAGTCTTGCATGATATTCTTTCAAGTTTATTGGGAGGGGGGGGGATTTTGTCAGATGGTGACAGGTGAGGTACAGGCAGGAAACATAGGACACTAGGACATCCTTTGCGTGATGTTTTAACATGGGCTCATCTGGGATTGTTGTGAATTGAGTCTTTGCCTGGACCATGTCTAACATGTCATCTGTGTATTCAAACACATGAGCAGGTTATAATGATAGGTGATGGCATTGTCCTGAAAGACACCACTGCCATGAAGAATGATTAATGAAGTGATGGTATTCGCCACAGGTGCAGTACAATAGACAAGCCTAAGGGAGGTGTCTAAGGGCCAATAAAAAGTATTAGATAAGGCCATTACAGGCCTGTGGATTACAGTAATCCTATCTACCATAGCGTTGGCTATCACACACTCATCGCATTCCAGCGCAGCTGAAGACGAAGATGGAGGTCACTGCTCGATGTGCTGCTGTGCTGTTCCTCCTGCTTCTATCTCAGGGTAAGTCACTGTGCGCCTGCATGAGGAATATTATTAAATCATAATGCTCTCTGTCTGCCCTAAAAAAAACAGGAATATAGTCAATGTCTGCCTTGGTTGTAGTGTATTTTTGTAAACATGTTCATAGTGGCCAATGAGCAGTTAATTGTTTGTGATTGGGAAAAGTTTTTTTTTTCTTCTATATTGTGTGTTTTTTCTCAGGTTTTGTCTGGTCACATATACACAAATCATGGAGACTAATTAGAGATATTTGTAATTTTCATTGTCATGCTAGTCACGTGAATGTACCTACAAAAAGTTCCTTTGTGTTAATAAGTATTAATTTGAGTTTGAGTTAGTTATTTACTCTGCTTCTCCATTTCACGCATCTATTGACGTGGCACAGCCCTGATCGCTGTCCACTCACAGGAGGTAAGAGTCTAATAATAAACCACCTGAAAGAAGTTTGGAGTGTGACTTGAACCTCTCGTTTAACTCGTCCACGTGTCTCCTTCAGGAGGACGAGGCTGTCCTGGAGGAGGAGGTGGTTGTCCCGGAGGAGGAGGAGGAGGCTGTCCCAGAGGAGGAGCTGCAGGAGGAGGACCAGCAGGTGATTGAGACGTGGACATCAAACACAAAAGCCTGCACCTGTGACTGTGAGTCTGCTGATTCACCCACACGTGTCCCCACTGTCATCCCAACTGTCCTGCCGACCTCACTGCTGCCGCCGCCACCTCAGGCTCACTCACTGAACTGCATGCCAGGTGAGGACTCCACCCGGGTGACACCACCTGTGTTTGCTTGTAGTCCCCCTCACTCACGAGGATGTGGAATGCTGTTAGAAACCAGGCCAGTATGTTAAAAAAGGTGATAAATGGGGATATAATAATATCAGAAAAAAGTTTATTGCCACAGTAAGTTACGCTTATGGGGAATTTGCACTGGTGAAAGGTGCATACATAACAAACAAACATATTAAACATTAATATGAAATAAACAATAACTACAGAAACAAATATATACTAATAGCCGTTTAACATAAGAAAAAGGAGGCTGAATGGCTTGAGTGCAGAATGTGCAAAAACATATATAATATAATATAATATATAATAAAGTTTATTTGTATAGCACCTTTAAAAACAATAGTTTACAAAGTGCTGTGACAGAAGCACATACAGCTCAATATACACATCATTGTAATAGTGAAAATAGAAGATGGGACACTTTCAAAGGACAGTAAAAACAACAAATGAATAAGCAAAATGAAATTAACAGATGATAGGGTAAAAAGACAATAAAAAGACAACATCACATGAAAGCAAGTCTAAAAAAATGGGTTTTAAGAAAGGATTTAAAAGAAGTCACCGATTCAGCAAGCTTTTTTATTGCTCCAAGGGCAGCTTGTTCCAAAGCTGAGGTGTCCAAGTTAGAAGGGCCCCGCTCGAGGATCTAAGGCTGCGAACAGGCTCGTATTGGGTCAACATTTCTGTGATGTAGTCGGGGGCTAGACCCTGACGCGCTTTATAAGTGATCAATCTTAAAATCAATTCTAAAACGGACAGCGAGCTAGTTATGTGAAGCTTGGAGTGGAGTGATGTGATGCCGTCTATTCAAACCGGGATGCACATTATTAGATTAGATTTGATTACATTCAACTTTATTTTCATTGTGCAGAGTACAAGTATAAAGACAACGAAATGTAGTTTGCGTCCAACCAGAAGTGCAAAAAGAGCAGAAAAGTGGAATGTGATATACAAGTATAGACAGACAAGAAATATAGTGCAGTGTGGACAGTAGTATACAGTTGGTTAACAGAAAGTGTTTTAGAGTAATATAAATTAAATATAAATATGTGCAGTGTATTAGCAGTTACCTTATAAGAGCAGAATAAATATGGCTATGTAATATGAACAATGTATGAACAACGTGTACAGATATGTGAAAGACATGAAGGACATGTGTGAAGGACAATGACATAGTAGGGACCATCATACATGTGAAGATTGATGGTGGGCAGCATTCTATCCTGTGGATTTTTTAGGTGTCTTGGGCACACAGAGCTGGTGTGATGGATCGCACAGCTGATGGTAGCTGGCTGTGAGTCTTTACATGCACTCAATCTAATCTTGGCTCAGTCTCTGCATCTCTGCAGTGGTGCACAATCACCATCTACTCGGATCTTGACCACTTTCAACCATGTTCTTACGTGAAAGGCTTGGATCTGTATAGAGATGGTAACAGTTTGGGTTTAAGAAATGAACAACTGTGAGGAAGAGGCCTGGAATAGCAAATGCTGTGAGATAATCTCATTACCTGTGCGGGAATGTGATGAGCAGATTAGGGAGCCCAAAATAGGTCGTTCCCTTCACCTAACAGCATGATACCGGGCAAAGCAGCATGCGTCAGATGACTTCCCGATCATCTTCTTCCACCTTATCACACAATCCTTCGCCATATCAGAGCTTAGTGTAAACTACTACTACTCTTTATTAGAGAAGAAAATCATAATACCATTCAAATGTTACTTGGACATTATTAGACCCGGTTGTGTTTTTTGAGGCTGATTTTGGACATCCAGGCTTCTACTTGTAATTGCCTTACATAGTTGTATTTCTTTTGCATCCTGGTTGTCCCGATCTGTTTGTCAAATAGTTTTTTTTTCATTTTGAAAAGTTTTGGTGCCTTTTTCTATGTTCTCATGATGGCGTTGCTTCCTTTTCTGTGTTGTTTTCTTTGTCTTTGCAACTCGATGTCATTGTAAATGAGGGCTGCCCTTCCATGATCTTTTGAGTATACATAAAGGTTGAATTAATAAATGAATGAGGCAAGTTTAACCCTCCTTTTGTCCTCGGGTCAAATTTGACCCGTTTCCAAATTTCTGTCTGAAATTTGTTTTTGTTTTCAACCTAATTTCCCAAAAATAACATGGATGGTTCCATACAACGTGCTTCACAAGTAAAATGAATGATAAATTCACTACTTTTATTGAATTTTTGGTGTTTTATACAATTTTATAGCATTTGAAAAAAAATAATTGAAATGGTTTTTAAACAGTATCCTGACTAAACTTCAAAATGATGTTATCTATTAGTCAAAATAATTCATAATTTCTGCTTGTTAACTTAAAAGTTAGATATAATTTCATTTACATGATTGGTTTAAAAACAAAAGTGGTGAAAAAAAAAGCACAGGAAAAAGCACCAAAAAAAATGTTGAGGACAACAAGTTGCATGGTCGATAGGAAGACAGCACAAGGGTTAATATTATCAGTTAAAAGTCTTAAATTTATTTATTGATTTAATTTATTAAGAATCCTACAAATGAAAACCTTTTGATGCCACAGTAAAGCGTACGTCTGCCCTCCACAGAATGCCCTTACCACCGAGCTCTGGGCTTTGAATCTGGATCTGTGACATCAGAGCAGATCAGCTGCTCCAATCAGGACCAGTACACGGGATGGTACTCCTCCTGGATGCCCAGCAATGCTCGCCTCAACAACCAAGGGTTTGGGTATGTCACGACAACCTTGTTCTTCTTATTGCTCGTTATTGTGCATAATAATACTTGAATAATGTCTGTAACAATATTACTTCAAACCTCTAACATTGACTGTTGATGTGTGTCTATCCTACACTCTACTTTATTCCCTTATAATGCCCATATTTAATGCTGTCTTTTTTTTAACGTTATCCTTGCACTGCTATAGTTTTTATATTCCTATGTCTACATTCTTCTCTTATATTGTCCATATTTAATCTAGACTTTATTCTTGGACTATTGGACTTATTTGCACTACCACCATGACACCCCCTCTCATAGAGCACCTTACCTGCCCTGTCACTGCAAGCCTCTCATGCTTATACATCCCTTGGTACATTTATGTGGATTTGTTATTTAGTATTTTTTCTTTTATTGTCCATATTATTCATGTGGATTTGTTATTTTATCATTCTGTTTATGATGCATGTGTATGTTGTATGTGATGTCTTTAAGCTACTGGGATCTTGAATTTCCCCTTGGGGATCAATAAAGTATCTATCTATCTATCTATCTATATACTACATACAAGCATGTTCTGTATGTTGATGTTTGTTAGGTGTGCATGGCTCTCCAAGTTTAACGACCCGCATCAGTGGATCCAGATTGACCTGATGGAGGTGGGTGTGGTGTCTGGCATCCTCACCCAGGGCCGCTGCGATGCTGATGAGTGGATTACTAAATACAGCATCCAGTATCGCACTGTGGAAACTCTCAACTGGATCTATTACAAAGACCAGACAGGAAACAACAGGGTAAGCACACCAAATAGTAGTCAGTGTAGGGCTATGGACAGTGTGTTTTTTAAATCTCTTTATGCAACAAATGATGTAAATAAGTTTGTGAATCTTGTCAGACTTTATTAATACAGTATGACTTGTCTTTGTCAACAGCAGTTACAGTAAATAGGACCATATATGTGAGAATGACAGTCTATCAAATGACAAATTCTCTGAAAGTCTTAGACACTAAACAGACTTGTTTCTGTGGCAGTACACACATACAGACACACACACACACACACACACACAGATCGTTTTTTTAAAGATTCATTTTTGGGGCTTTTTACCTTTATTAGATAGACAGTGGATAGACAGGAAAGGGGGAGAGAGATGGGGAATGACATGCAGCAGGTCGGATTCGAACCCGCGCCGCTGCAAAGTACTCACGCTCTTACTGGGTGACTACCTGACCAAGCCACTTTAAGGGAATATAGCCAGTGGTGGAAGAAGTATTCAGATCCTTTACTTAAGTAAAAGTACTCAATGCAGAAAAATCCTCACATTTTAGAAACTACTACTAAGTGTTTAATGGTCTAATCATTTCAGCTGTACATGTACAGTAGGTCTATATCTTGTTGGGTAGTTTAATTTATAATTTATCATTATATAACAATCATATTTTATAAACTACATGTGCACACACGTGCATAAATCTTAATTTGTAAAGTAACTAGAAAGTGGCATGAAAAGAAAAGACTCAAGTAAGTACCTCAAATTTGTACTTAATTACAATACTTGAGTAAATGTACTTAGTTACATTCTATCACTGAATACAGCAATAGACAACCTCACAATACCTGCTTTGTCCAGGAGATCAATGTCCCAACTCACCACACACTAAGCTAACAGTTTTGCTGCATTTCAGCATCAGGGAGCGTTAATGTGACATATAAAAATAAAAATAAGTTTTACAATAAGACCAGTTGAAGGCTGTTGATTTAAATCAACCATACCTTCACCAAACAGACTCAGTTATATTTCCCCCTGTCAGCTGAAATGGTTGGTCGATTAACTGTTGACAGACCTATCATAATTTTTTATGGAGCACTAAAATCTGACATTCTTTGGTTCCAGGTTCTCCAGTGTATGCTGCTTTTCTGTTAGCTTTGGAGTTTGGACTCTTGGTTGAAAACAATTACATTTTAAGGAAATAGTAATAGGACTTTTATTTTTTTTTTTTTACTATTTTCTGACATTATATAGATCAATCTAATAATTGATTAATCAAGAACATAATTAATAATGAAAATTATAGTTTGTTTCAGCCATAACCTGGACTTTTGTTTTCACTTCTGCTTGGCTTTGTCCTCAGCAATTTTACAAATGAAAGTCATGAGCACAGAATATCTAATTGATGGAAAGAAATACTGAATAAATAACAGTTTGAGATCCAATCAATCCTATAAGCCTAAGAACGGCGTATGGGATCCACATCTTTTAATATATAAATATAAACTAGATAGGAAATTTATTTCTGCTCTTGAATGGTGCAAAAATGGGTTTCCTATCTAGTCCTATCTTGGTCTAACCATCTTGTCACTGAGTAAATTGATTCAAAAGAAGAATGAAGAAGACATGATGATTAAGTGATCTAGTGAATCTTTACATGCAGTCTGCTTTCTACTCTTCAGGTCTTCTATGGGAACTCTGACCGCACCTCCATGGTACAGAACCTGCTGCGCCCACCCATCGTAGCTCGCTACATCCGCCTGCTGCCGCTGGGCTGGCACACCCGCATCGCCATAAGGATGGAGCTGCTGATGTGCATGAACAAGTGTTCCTAAAGTGTGCTCAGCCTGCTTTTTAATCACTGTCCATCCTTCCCCTGCCAACCTGCCGCTTGCCAAAGGGGGGACATCGGTCCAGCACTAAAAAGATCCATCATGTTACTTTGTTACAACCTTCCTCTCTTTAATGAGGCTCAAAGCAAACTAAGTTTGGGAAGGTGGACATGTTTGATGCACTATTTATCTGTCTTAAAGTCTGTATGAATTAATTGTTTTAATATGTAAATAAGACATTGGACGCATACAGGGGATTTCAGTTTAAAATGCAATTTAAAGGCCTGTTCTTCAATAAAGCTACAGGAGTAAAAAAAAAAAAAGATTTGTTTACTTATTCATGAACTTTCTCACTCTTTCACACACTTACAAAGACGATTCTACAGGTAAAGATTCAAATCGAATTAGTTTGTTTTATTTGAGATTTACTGTTACATATGTAAACATGAATATTCTAAAATTTTTAAGCATTCATTTGTGGGTTTATGCTCTCATGTACAGTAAATGCTCTGTTAAAAAAAAGCAGATTAACACTGACTATGCTACTAATTTGTGTCTGTAATAAAATCACAAATGCAATACTTGATTTCATTTAAACAGTTGATGAACATCTCCTGTTATAAATATTCCCAAACAAGTAGTCACACATCAGTATTAATATAATACACAGTGCTTCTTCAGCAAAACAGTAATCCAAAGAGAGAAATGTATTGTGTCAAGTACAGAGTGTGCACGGTCCTTACAGATGCACAATACACAATACGATACGGTCATGTTTGGACAGAGTGTTAATGTGTAAGCCTCAGGCTCTGTGTTTCAGTCTTCAAACACTGTGCACATGATGAAGTGAGGAAGAATTTACAGAGTCAGGGCAATATTGCTGAGCCATACAGTCTCTTCAAAGTGCATCATTTAAAAGCTTAGGATTTATTTCTGCAAAGCTACTTTCATGGCACTTTATCCCAGACGGAAAACAATGTTACAGTACAGAGCATCTGCCCCGACTGTGGTTCTGTATTAAGATTTTTTATAAGCTGGTCCAAAGTGACTCAATATTTGCAATGAGATAAAAATACACTACAGTGATTCCCAGCCAGGGGTACATGTAGCCCAGGGGGTACTTCTGCAGTTGTAAGGGGTTACATGGAAAGACTTCAGAGTAGCTGAAATAATTTGACCGGATCATTGGTTAGGTGTTGCGATTGAGAGTGTGTGAAAAGTTAGCAAGCGAGCAGAAAAGTCTAAACAGTTAGCTTAAAGCAATGGATACATGGTTCAAATAGTTAGCTCAATTTAATCGATAAACAGTTCGCTAGAGCAAAAGTAATGAACAAATTGTGAAAAAGCTAAAAAAATATATGGATAAACAGTTAAAATAGTTGAAATTGCTACATGGAGTAGATAAATGGTTGAATTATCTTGCTAAAAGTAATGGATGGATGGTTGAATTAGTAAGCTAAAACAAACTGTAGTAACATTAATAGTTAGCTAGCACAAAAGTAAAGTGAAAAAGCAACAAAAAAAAATGGATACAGTTAAACTAGTCAGCTAAAAGCATGGCTAAAAGTAGTGGCAAAATGATTGAAATAGCAGTGAATGAACAGCTGATGATTGACTAAACAGTTGAAACAGTTAGCCAGAAGTAATGAATAAACAGTTCAGTTAGCTTGTAGTTAGTAAGTTAGTAATAGATGTTTGAAATAGTTAGCTAAAAGTAATGGATAAACAGTTGAAATAGTTAGCTAAAGTAATGAATAAACAGTTAAAATAGTTAGCTAAGCTAAAGTGAACAGTTGAAATAGTTAGCTTAAACTATAGAAATAGATAACTGGTTGAAACGCACAGCTTCTGCCACTCCAGGTAGAAGCAGTACAATTGTTAACTTTGCCAATTAAAATGTGAAAAAAGTAATAATATATAGGAACACATTTGGAACATGATGGACGGGTGGTGTTAATGGGGTATTTGAGTTTGTCTGACAGGGGTGGGGGGGTTGGGAACCACTGCACTTGTACACCCAGAATGGCTTTTGTGTTCCTCTAGCTGCTGTAAAAATGACTTTGTAACAATAATTAGGGGAATAAAACTTGCAAAAATGTTGTATAAATCACATTTTCACAGCAGTTAAACTTTATATAATATTTTGGATGTATTTATACATGTATTTAACAGATAGAAACAAACAAGTAGAACCACTTGGACGTTGCTTATGTAAAATCTTTAAGTAAGAAATGGGCAACAAACGGACTTCCTTGAATCCTGGTAGTGAGGGAAGTTATCAGAGTGAATCACATCCTTCAGTATCAACTTCATCCTTTGTCATTAACTGGATCCTTGAAGTTTGCAGGGCAAAGTATCAATATTTGAACTACTGTATAATTCATCCATAAGGGTGCTTCAACACTTTTACATAAATAAACATTTCAGTAAATCATTTTAGATTACATTACCAAAAAGATCGTCAGTATAGTCTGTACAAGCAACAGTTATTATGTGTTTTATTTGAAATGATTTAGGTGCAACCATAGTTTTTATTGTATAACATATTGGTCAAAAGATTAAATGTTAGTTCATGGCATAGACTGTAACAGTCTATGGTTCATCGTCAGAAAACAGTAGATGCAGTGCTTCATTATCTCCTACAGAGGGCGATGTAGGTTAGGGTTTTTGTCAGTTTATGGCACCATAGTGTCTAAAATGGCTGCTTTACAAAAGACATAAAAACCTAAATATCCTAATAAAAGAACAAATAGATCTAAGCTTTAAAGATTGTCAGTGTCAACTCAGAAAAACTGCATTGCAGCTATATTTTCAATGTCAAGACTGCTTTGACTTGCAGTTGCACATTTGAGCATCTGTAACCAGTATGACAGACACATTCAAAAGCAAGACGGCTTGGAAGAAGAGTTACAATCCTGGGTGAGATGAACACACTGTAAAGTTACTGACATTACCAATCTCCATTGTAACAACTGATACAACTTTATTTGTTTAGAATGCCTTAAATAGTCTTAAGGAAATACTACGCAGTAAAATGTACTATATTTCTATATTGAATAGAAACAAAAATACTTACACTTAAAATCTACACTTCATCTATCCATTTATATATATATATATATATATATATATATATATTTTAATTTGTAATATATTTACTTTATAATACAAACTATAATCAGAATTACAGAAGTAATAATATAAAGTCTATCAAACATGGAAGCTTTAAAAAAATGGAGATAAGCTGTGTTTCAAACTGAAGGTTTGGTATCTTTTTTGTTCATGTGTGTGTGTGTGTGTGTGTGTGGGTGTGGGTGTGTGTGTGTGTGTGTGTGTGTGTGTGTGTGTGTGTGTGTGTGTGTGTGTGTGTGTGTGTGTGTGTGTGTGTGTGTGTGTGTATGTGTATGTGTATGTGCGTGTTTGTGTGTGTGTGTGTGTGCGTGTGTGTGTGTGTGTGTGTGTGTGTGTGTGTGTGTGTGTGTGCAGTCAGCAGGTGAATTGTTATGCAAAGGACGTGTAGGAGCAACAGAGGGGAAATGGAGGAGTCTGATGTGGATCTGGGCGCTGTAGGGTGATGGGAGATCACAGAGCCGTCTCTTTCAGGTCGTTGAGGTTTGGCATACGAGACCTGGAGGGGCGTCCGAAACCGTGGCCATTCTGGCCTCCCTTGATGCTCATTTGCTCCGGGTAGGGGTTTCCATCCTGGCGACCCAGGGCTGATGTGTGCCAGCCAGATTCCAGCTGTCCGGGCAGCGGGTAGGCTGTCTGTCGGCTCTTCAGCTGGGGCGTACTGACCCCTGAGTGACCACGGCTTTCTGTGAAACCACCTTGAGCAGAGGCTGGGTTAGGCAGCGGCTGGTAGCGCATATCAGACTGTGCAGTCTGGTTGGAGGATGAGGATGAAAGGTGCAGGAGTTTGCGCAGAGACTTCAGTGGCTGACTCTGAAAAGGGACATGGAACATTTCACATGACCGACATATTTAAAACATTTCAAAACAAGAAAACACTTATTTTTTTATTTGAGACTTACCGGAGAGTGTGAATCAGAGAGTTTTTCAGGCGGCCAGTCCTTATCCCTGTCTCGGTCTTGGTCCCGGTCTCTGCTCTTGTCGCGGGTCCTGTGGCGGCTGCTCTGGTGACCGGAGGACCTGGAGGACTTCTGGATGACTGTATCCACCCCTTCACTTGGAACCTTTGACACATTGGGTGTAAATATCATTTAATCCGGCTAAACTAACAATTTGACCATGGTGGGTCCACACAATGTAAAGGACAACAAGAGACACACAGAATGTGCTATTAAAACCTTAAAAATGAGCAAAGAAAAACATATTTGTGTGTGTCATGTTATCCTTTACATGTGTTAACATACCATGGACATAAGTCTGAAGTTATTTTTGGTAATAGGCCTTGTTAGGTCTCAAGTGCAGTGAAGTCATAAAAAAATAAAAATAAACATGCATCTGGTGCCAGAAACCCTAAGCGTTCACTGATCAGAGGAGGAGAGAGTTTTTTGGATGATTGTTGATATTTACATGTATACCATACCACACCATACCTGAAGCCTTAGTATTTTCAAATGATCTACTCTTTATGCAGCAAACACTATTTTCCACCAACTCGGTGTCTGACTGCCTGATTCCTTCTGGCCAGATTGCATGTATTTGTGCTCTGTCATCAGCACTAACCCCCTGTCAGCATCTGAACAGACTGTCACATATAAATAGAAATGTGAGGGGAAGAAAGAGTATTAAACACCTGTTTCATGCTGAACCATTACTGCCACTGGCAGTCAGTTTAACAAGTCAAAATGTGCTCGCTTTTATATTTATCACATATTTTGGTTCCTCCTCCCTCCTGATCTATGCTGCATAATAATAATCAAGTCATGGCCCGGTTAAAATTCACTTTGAGAGAAGCAGAGAAGTTGATCAAATGCGCCTGTGTGATGTTGGTAAGAAGTGAGCAGTGAGCAGTGGTGGAAGATGTATTCATATCCTTTACCTAAGTAAGTACTTTGTTACAAGTAAAAGTCCTGCATGGAAAATTTTACTTAAGTGAAAGGGTCATCAGGAAAAAGTAAAAGTAAAAAACCTCACATTTTAGAAACCGGAAACGATCCAAACAGTTCTGTCAATCAACTAAGTGTTTAATGGTCTAATCATTTCAGCTGGACTTGTAGGCCTGTATATTGTTGAGTAGTTTAATTTATAATAAAACATTGTATTTTATAAACTACTTGTGTTTTGTGTGAAATCTTAACATGTAAAGTAACTAGTAAGTAAAGCTGTCAGATGAATGTAGTGGAGTACAAAGTCCAATATTTCTTTCTGAAATGTAGTGAAGGAAAAGTAGAAAGTGGCATGAAAGGAAAAGACTCAAGTAAAGTACAAGTACTTCAAATTCGTAAATGACTTACAGTACTTGAGTAAATGTACTTAGTTACATTCCACAACTGCACGTGAGTGTAACCAGGCTCACAGACTCCTCAAAGCTCATGACCAGAGACATGCTGTTAGGGCTGTGTCTGAAATCAGTGGCCACTCATTACAATCACATGGACTGAACACAAAAACAACCAGCCAGATCCATTCGTTTAAATGGGGGGAAAAAAGACTTGTGAACAGCCCTGTGTTTAATTAAATTGATAATTTCAAGACTGAGATCCATTTTTACGAAATTATCAAATATCAATAATGTGAACATTCAAAACAGGCACTTTATTGCCTAATTTTCAATTACTGATAGGAGTTGTACTGATACTGTGCCCACACAGATGGATCTGACTGGTTTGACTCCTTATTAGTCTAATAGTCTTATTAATAATCTAATTTTCACCATAAACTCATAAAATGATCAAAGAAAACCACTGAAAATAAACTTAAATTGAATCACTGAAACAGTCTGGATTATTGTTGTTAATGCATGCGATGTCAGATGGAGTTATGAGGTGAGTAGTAGAGTGTAAAACAGCATGTACCATGGGAGAGGACACTACAGGGAGGACTCGCACAGAGGAACTATGCTTTATGTTATTCTTTGGGCTAAACAGGGGGAAAAGACATTTCTTGATGACAGGAGGCCTTCCCTCAGGGACTTGCATCTGTAATATAGAGGCACATGACTGGTGGCACATGATGCAAATGCTTATATATGTCTGTAATAATGCCAAAGCATTAACCATTTGAAAAGCAGAGGAGGAGCTACAGTATGTAGACAGACAGCTTCACAAACAAGGTATTGACATTGCAGAACAAATGCATGGAATAGTGCATCCAGATGTGGCTTACATCCGCAGAAGTACTCGACGCACAAGTTACCATTTGAGATTTTTTCTTTTTCTTCTTTATTGCTCTGAAGAAACCCTGCTTCTCTTTTTCTTTGGATGGCTCAGAGGGGTTCAGTACTACAGTATCTGGTCCAGTCCTGAAAATAAAACAAAAGGCCACTGAGCGTGATGTACCAACTAAAAATGTAACACCATCGTTTCAAAACCAAATGAGACTGGCCCTTTCTGTGACCAGTGTGAGATTTAATCCGCCATAAAATTGTTTCCCAGAGCATGAACAAAGTTGTGTTGCTGTCAAGGAGATATTATTTTTTACACAAAATAAACTATGTTCTGTTGTAGTTGTAGTCAGAAGAGATCATTACCAGGGGTCAAATGCCGGCTGACGTTTGGAGTGGTTCGTCAAATTGCTGCAGTCTCCGGACAGGCCAGAGCCCCGGCTCTGACCCCTGCTATCGTGGAAGGAGTTGTCTGGCCGGGGAGAAGGGACTGTTCAACAAACAACAAAAAAAGTTCATTCAAAGTAAAACAAACAAATTCGGTTTCTATTTTTGCACTACTCTACTATTGCAAAGCAAACTGTGCAGATAATGCACAGTATATATTTAAATTAAAATAACACTAAATGTAACATTTCATGTTGACATGAATAAAAGAAGACAGTGAGTGTAGCGGAGGACTGTGGTGTTTTTTAGTAATCTGCAGCTAAGAAGTGAAATTATAGACAACAATAGAGCATCGACTCCTGTTCATCAAAACCACTGAGTAGAATTTGATATGGTGGTGTCCCTTTGTGTTAGTATTGAAAAAGACACTGTGTCTGATGCTTAAATCTGTATTGATATTTTGGTCTCCACATTGTAGTGAAAGACAGACACGGCCAGACTGACTAAACCAACCTCTGTAGAAGCTGCCCACCCTCCTAGGCATGGATTCACTGTAGATGTTGCGGTTCTCTTTAGAAGAGCCCCCATCTTCTGTTTGCTGGTCATGGTATAAGCCAACCTGAGTCACAACAGAAGATCCAGTCACATAAAAACAAAAGGCCAACCGCTTTGCATGCCTCTCTATCTGAGCTGATATTTTTATTTACCTGACAGAACAGAAAAAAAGAGGAGGCGTATTGATTTACAAGTGGTCATTAGAATAAAAAAACAACATCTGTAGAGGCTATAAATGTATTCAGAATCAAACTGAAATGGGCTTGGATGACAAGCTTGACTGTGCAATCATAAGTAGTCACATTAAAAGGAAGCAAAGCACACACAGAAAATGAAGAGGCATCTGATGCGCAGAGACAGAAAGAGAGAGAGAGAGAGAGAGAGAGAGAGAGCTGTTCATGACAGCAGTATCCACCCACAATCGCACTCTCAGAAGACTGGATGTGGGTGGGGAATGGTGGGTGCAGGCAGAATGTCGGACCTCGCTTTTTTGCCGCTGTGTGTGAAAAGATGCTGTGTTGTCCCTTGTGGAGTCCCTTATTGGGGGTCTGCCGTGGGTGACCTCAGTGGGTGCCTGTTCGCTCTGTTAATGGAGACATGATGAAGCATGAAGTGAGCTCAGCGTTGCAGCAGCACACATACAAATACACTGCGCACACAATATATACTATATGTGTATATACAGTATATATAAATATACAGGTAACACGATTCACTGTATATCAAAACAAGAAAAGCACACTCTTAACACCTGCAATGTCCATAGGACGAAGCTGCAGTTATGTTTATCCTGCCATTCCTACAAACCTGGGAAACTGTCTAACAAGATCTGGCAGAAAAACCTAAACACAGATGATGATATTTTCAGATGCCACCAGAATAAATCCTGGCTGCATTGTTGTAGAAACTGAGACTGAGAAGCATTGTTATCCAACACAACCTGGTGTAGGCATTTGATAGGATTAGATCATGTAGGCTTTCCTTAAGGTTGGAGAGGTTGGATGTGGGCTGATGACTGACCCTGCTCATGTCCTCCTCTCTGGATGTGCCCCCAGAGTGGCGGGGCAGCGTGCGGTGCTGCAGCTGCGGAGACAGGAGCTGGAGGCTGCTGGCTCTTGTGGGCATGCCCTGCCCCACCACCAGGCCCTCCTCCGCCCCGTGCGTCCTCTGATGGTCCCTCCGTACGTACATGGAGTGGCGGTGCGGCCGCTGCTGGGAGGAGAAAGGGCTGGTGTATCCCTGACCGTAAGGCAGAGGGTCGTGTGGGGCGGACAGAGAGTGACCATGGCTCCTTTCAACGCCACTTTCCCCAGGGTCTAGGGCATCTGGCGACTTGGCCTCCTCTGAAGCCTTGTGGCGGGTGGAGGAGCGCCTGCAGGACGAGTCCAGGGTGTTGCTCTCTCTTTCTGCGCGCATGCTTCCTCTGCCAGCAGTGCCGGGTCCCAGTCTGTCCGCTCGGCGGGCTGCTGGGCTGCTCGGGGCTGTGAGGTCGAGGCAGCTTGTGGGAAAATAGCGAGATGTAGGCTCATCGGCATAAAGATGCACATCATTTAAGTTCCCCACTGACTTGGCATCGCTAAGTGTGCCATAACTTTTGGACAAGTTAAGGTAGGCGAACTTGGAGGAGGAGGGCGTGGAGCTGTGGGACTCCATGTAGCTGTGTCGACTGTGTTTCTCCCCTGATTGAAGCGTGTTGGTCTTCCCCTCAACAAAAGAATGGCGGTTCTGTTGTGAGCGGAAGTTGGATTTGAGGTACTTGGCTCCGGGGCCATCGGACACCTTGGACCCCAGGTTCATGTCAAAGTCGCCCTTGCTCTTGACTTCGCCAGGGCTGAGCAGATGAGGCAGGTTGCTGCTGGCCAGGTCCACGTTGCACGATGCGGAGTGGTTGAAGATCTGCGGCTGGTAGTTCTTGGGATGCAGGGTGGGACTGAGGTTGATCGCTGCAGGCATGTTGCCGTTGAGAAAGCCGTCGTTGCTGGGGTGGGTGTCTTCGTGCCGGGGCAAGCTAGAGCACTCTCTGCTGCTGGAACGGTGACTTCCTGAGCTCTTTCCCCCATGGCTCCTGAGCAAAAGCAGAGAGAAAGGACCTACATCAACATACTGTTCATGAAACTTTACATTTAATTTAAGGGTGAGGCTATTTGCACCCCTGGTACAATTAGCAGTGTATGCTATTTGTACCCTGGTGCAATTAGAAGTGTATGCCATTTGCACCCCTGGTACAATTAGCAGTGTATGCTATTTGCACCCCTGGTACAATTAGCAGTGTATGCTATTCGTACACTGGTGCAATTAGAAATGAATGCTATTAGTACCCCGCCGGTGCACACAGCAATGTGTTCTATTAATACCCCATCTGGTACAAATATCAATGTATGCTATTTGCACCCCTGTGCATTTACAGTACCTTGGCATATATTTACACACAGTTATCCATACTACTCATGTATTACACCTTTTTGGAATATTATCGCCCTGACATTCTTACCCTAACCATAACCAATCCCACTCCTCTTGCCTAAACCTAACAAACCCAACCAGAGCAGGCATATTCATGAGTCTTCCCCTACCACCCTGCAAAAAAAAAAAAAAAAATAATTAAGCGTTCATGGTCCTGACTTGCGCAATTGCATGCAAATTATCCAATCCAAATTTAAAAAAATAAGATCACCACACAGGGGAATCAAACTCCAAACTCCCACATCAAAGGAAAGCGTACTAACCACTCACCTAGCAGTTCTTTCAGGCATTGTTTACCACTTGGTTTCTTCAAGCCTCGGTTGCTAGGTAACCATACTGTATACAAAAAAATAGGTACTAACTAACAAACTAACGGTTGTATGCTTCAACTGAAGACAGAAAGCGCAACTGTAGTATCCATTTTCTGCTAGAAATTCAATTGTTATAAACTTTAGAGACAAAACTTCCCTAATATGCCAGTTTCTGCGGTCATGGAAGATGAACGTCCGCCATGATTTCGGTTCGCAACGTTTTTTTGTTGTTACGGCACAGGGTGTAAATAGCTCAGCTGTGTGGCCGAGGCTATTCGTACCGGGGGTGCAAATAGACACTCTGTTAATTTAATTGGAAGCTATTTGTTGTGATAGGTACTCATATTCAGTTAGTACATATTAATGGCAACTTATCAGATCCAGGAGTAATCCCATGTGGTGTTCCACAGGGATACACCTTAGGACCACTACTACAACTACTACTACTTCTCTACTAAACTATATGTATAGTTGATTGTGAGCTCTTTCTGTATGGTGACGATTCTGCATTGTTAGTGAGTTAAAAATGTGTCTTTGAAACGTTGAAATTAAGTACATGACTAGTGGACAATAGACTCTTTTGCCCCAAATAGTAAATAATAAACTTGCTCAAACCATATTTCTTAATGTCCCCTGCAATAGAGTACAAGAAGTCTAGTGCATCCCTACATTTTTAAAAAAAAAAAAAAAAAAAAAAAAAAAAAGAAAAAAAAGTTTTCTTTATGTTAGTAACAAGAAAATGTTATGTTGGCAATGACACAATCCACAACTGACTATGCATGTCATTTATATTACTATGGTCTTTATAAGCAACAACAGTACCGCTTATAAATTGTACAAAGTAAGATGAGAATGTACATTATACCATTGATTACAATAAAAGGACCAAATTAAGTACAGGAAATGGTTACATTGCTTACAGGATTCAGTATCTAGCAGCAGGTCATGTTTATGAATGCCTAAGTGGTCAGGCACCAGGTTGTTTACAGGTGTTTGAGTGCACTAGAGACCAGCATAGGTGTAATCCTAGGCGTAGTCAAAATTCATAGATATGGCTCTTTAGGATCTAAATTGTTTCAATGTGTGGGAGCTGCCAGATGACGTGAGATCTAATTAGAAATTTAAAAAACAGGTGTAAAACCTTTTATTTAATGAAATGGAAAGAGTAGGAATGGGTGAATGTATTTTAGTAAAAAATTACAATTTGTATAATGAGTAATACTGTATCTACTGTAATGAATGTAGCAGGGACACAGCAGTCGTTGTTACCAGGATGTGGCAGGCCAGGACCACTATGTAAATAAGATATTTAAACTCATATAGTTTGTTTTACTTTGTTTCATTTTGTGTTTCTGTGTGTCTCACATTGGATTGGGTCTGTGTGTTATTTATAGGTTGTTTTATGGCAGAATAACACCGAACCAAACAGAAAAAGTCTGAATCATCTAACAAAGGGCAATACATTCTGCAAAAATGTCATGACTGCTATAGATAATGCAGATAATGGTCCTTAGGGGTTTGTTGACTGAAAACAACCGGTCACATTTGCATCAGACAAAACGCTTTAACTTATCCATCTGAACAACATGGAGACATTGACAAGCTTAAACTAGCCATAGTGCTCACTGCTGACCTGCTGGGGGTGGTGTTGTCTCCATGGTGAGGTTTTCTCTTGGAGGAGCGTACAGGTGTAGGTGTGGGTGGCCCAGGCCGCTCCACCAGCCGCAGGGTCTGGAAGGCGTGGTGGTTCAGGCTCTGCTCTGTGAGAAAGCGTTCTGTCGGGTTCAGCAATAGCAGGTTCTAATACACAAACACACAGAGGGAGCCCGTGAGTCTTGGAGACACCCCGAGCATCCACACTTCACAAACAAACGGTGATGCTACCATGAGTCATCGCCATTATCATAAAAATCAGGCTGCTTTAATTGTGTCTCGCATTTAAACAAGCCAAACAATTATGGGAAATATGATTTGTGACATTTGCTTTTGTCTTCCTCAAATAAATATGTTTTATAACCCGTCTCCATAGAGTAATGAAAGCTGAATCCTGTATAAATGCACTCAAAACTAGAATTACTGCCTTGTGGTTGTATGCCCTTGCCAACCAGTCAAGTTCCAGTTTACATCCATGTCTGTCCAGACTCACATAATATATGTAGTAAAGACTTTGAAGCAAATACTTTATTAAAATAAAAAAAAAATTGTGATATGGTTCCGGCCACGGCTGCAGCCAGCGTTGAGGCATAATAATACCTGTGAACCGAGGACAGTTTATGAACTCTGAGTTTGTGTAACTACAATTTATAGTGGCAGTTACTTTTCTCTCTTTCTCAGGACAACAGAACTAAAAAGACAGACAATTACTCTGTGCAAGTCATACAGCTTTGCATTAGAAATTAGCATTAACATATTTTATCAAATCAATATCTAAACTCAGCTCAAGAAAGCCCGATAAGTGATGAGAGAGATGTTTGCCCTTGCTGAAGTCAGTCCTGAGATGACATGATGTTAGCAGTGAGTCATTATCTGCTGGGAAAAGCGCAAAAGCACAAGCACAGCCCACATTCTTGACATGGAGCCCCTGTTTACAGTGCAGGCACAGCAATATCAGCAGTGCTGGAACCAGGATATGAGCTGAGAGATGCTGATGGAGTGAAGAGGCATCATGCAGTCACGACGTAAACACAGTGATAATGATGCAATTATCAGATATGTAGTTGATGAAAAATGTGGGTTTTTAGAGAATCTATTTTAACGATAGCATGTGAGTAGGAATACACTGAAACTGATGAAAGGCAGAAATAAAAACATCAATGCAGTAGAGCAACTTTGCCACAACTGTGATCCCTACCTTCAGCAGGTCCAGCAGGGCTCCGCCGATGATTCCTAGGTATCTGCGCTCCAAGGTTTGGGGGTGGTTCACAGCAGGGAACTAAAACAAGAAACAGTGGATATCAGTACAGCAAAAAGAATTTAGCCACAACAAATGCCCAAATGATAAATGATGGACTAGTCACTACTTTGTAGAAAGACCAGCAATATCAGCCCCCTGTGCTTCGTGTGTAGAGGAGTACAGTATGTGTAACCAGCTTGTTTTCATTGAAGTGAACTTAAAGCAGCTACAAGGAGTTTTTAACTGGTCTCAATGTAACACTGATGCCTCTATATGACCCACATACTTTGCATGTTAGTGTCCCTATTGTTGTGGTAGTATGCATGTCTAATGGACTGCAGAGACCTGTCTGACTTGTATCTTTTATTTTTTTGTCACTGTGCATGCACAACCAAACTAATTACCCCTCTGGGAAATAACAAAATGTATCTAATCTTATCTAAATTAGCATGAAACATCATGTAAGTATAACGATGCTCTTGTGAAATATTTTATAACCACTTTGTCACTTTAAATGTTACCCTGCAGATGCTGCTTCTCCTGAAGTTACATTTTGCAACCACTGTTTGCTGACTCAGAAGAGCCCTGTTGCATGTGCTTTCTTCCACATTCAATCTTGTCAACCCTTCATTTTGATTCTGACTATTGTGACTCTGCTGTTTGCCAAAAAATGTCCGGAAGCTGTTCTTTTTTATATCACACATTTCCAAGCTGCAAGTAGGTGCCTAACGTGATAAAAAAGAACCATCAAAATGTCCTATGTTCACTCAAGAGTGTTGTGCGGTTTCTTGCTGGTCTGATGCATTATTATTTTAATAACAACAGTTTGTATGGGTTCTTCATTCTACTTTCTCTTGGTCTTCTCTGCTGTTATTAAGATAATTTGACTGTCAGAGAGAGGCTAAATAAGTGAATGTCCATCGATCAGTGAAGCTTGCTGGCAGGGTGATGCTCTCTACTCATTTAAATGACAGCAGGCATAGGAATACTGAGGAGAATAGAGTTTTTCTTTTCTTTGAGTGATTGCTAACAATAGCAGGCGCTAGATGTCAACAAACATCACTGTCCAACATGTGCCTGTCTTACTGGAGAGCGCATTTCACAGTAGAAAGACAACTTACACATATTTGAGAGCTGGAATTTATGCTCCATACCAGCAAATTAACACCCATTAACCAATTTTTACACCCACAAATGTCCCAAATTTAAAAAATGCAGCATTATCAAGCAGGGTCCTCATTAGTGGGTATTCACTGTCAGGTATTTACAGAGGGGCAGTTTGCAAACTAATAATTATATCCTGAGGCGTGGGCAGAGAGGGAAAGGAAAGGATGACCCAGGTCTGTTGTACCACCAGCCTGCCACGGAAGACTTATCACGGCCTCCCTTCACAAAGCATACAGGATACATGATACACGATGAGTCATTGTGATCCAATCAGTCACGGCACAGCAAACTCAGCCAGGAGAGAAAAAAAAACAAGCAGAGAGTGCAGAGACAGAAAATAAATAAGGAAAGAAGAAGAAAAAACTGAGGCAGAAAGGGACAGCAAACCAGAGAGAAGATCAAGTTGAGAGCGATGGATGAAAAGGAGCTACGTGGAGGGGGTGGGTCGGCAGAGTGAACCATAGTGAGGGTGGGGGTAAAGAGAGTGAAGAGCAGCCTGGCATTACCCGCAGCCCATGGAAGCGAGGATTGTTATAGAAGAGCTTCATCTGTTCTGGTGGCAGGGGTCCCAACACTTTCTGGATGGTAAAGAGCTGGTCGATCTCACTCTCTCCCGGGAACAGAGGCTGCCCGTCACTCAGCTCTCCTAAGATGCAGCCCACTGACCACATGTCCACTGCTTTCCCGTAAGGAGCCCTGGGACCACAGATTTCAGGGGTTGGTGATGGAAGGTCAGCATAAGAATAGCTACTAAAAGGGTATGTCAGTGTAAGGACTCAGATCCTGGACAAGGCTATGAAAAATAGCGGACCTACCCAAGTAGGAGCTCTGGAGAGCGGTACCATCTAGTGGCCACATACTCAGTGTAATTGGCATCAGTCCCCTCAGAGAGATTACGTGCAAAGCCTGGCAAGAGAAGACAGAGGAAGCAATATAGTATAATGAGGAGCTTTATGATATGCTACATGCTGATACACCTAAAAAGGATTTTATATCTCTGGACGCTAATTATGATACAGAGAAGTTATAAAGTAGTTGAGTTAGGGAAAAGCTCCACTAATATAGGAGAGATGATGAGCTCTCTTGTGACACATTGTACTGGAAAAAGTAGTTATGTTAATGCTTGATATTGTTTAACACGCATAAAGATTTTAAGATCTGAATTAATTTTCATAATCCTGAAGCATGACTATAAATTTACAAATACAGAAAACTGTCACAATCTAACAGTTCAACAGAAGTAGTTCAAATTTTGGGGAGACAGGCTTCTCTGCTTTTTTAATTGCCAAGAGATGACTGAGAATCTCGATACCAGGAGACCAGTTAGCTTGCTGACAGAAAGCTAGCCTAGCTCTGTCCAAAGCTAAATAATCTATCCGCACCTCTAACATACATGACAGATTTGAACCTGAACAGAGCCAAGTTAGCTGTTACCCCATTTCCAGTCTTTGTGTTAAGCTAAGCTAACTGGCTGCTTATTATATTCAACGGTATGTCTATACGCTAAATATGAAGCTGGAGCCAGCAGGCGGTTGGCTTAGCTTAGCATAAAGACTGGAAACAACTGGAAACAGCTAGCTTGGCTCTGTACAAAGGTTAAAAAAGCACATTTAAAGCTTATTAATTAACATGTTATATCTTGAGTTCATTTTTTAAGCTTTAGAGGTGCTGGTAGGTATCCTAGAAATCTAGACACACCCTAGCGGCAGCAAATTTAATTTGCAGACAGGGGGGTCTAGCAACTCTCCGTTGAAAAACCAAACTCTGGTCAGGCCAATCACATCGTGTATAGAGTTGGTGGGCGGGGCTTATGGCTGCTGCTGCTGGTGAACAGTGGTCTTCTGGAAGACTTGGAGTTCAGCTTTTCTTTGAGAAAAGAACAAAGAACGGCACTTAAGTCATTCTTAAAAAAGGAAGATGTGTTCGGAGTTTTGCCGACCGGATACGGTTTTCGTTGCTTTGATTGGTTGTAGCGCTATCCTATTACATGCAGAGGGAATTTGAAAGACAATCGTTTATCCCGCCCCTCGGATTGAGCCAATGGTGAGTTCCCAGACCCAACATGGTGATGGCTTGTCAGGCTAGCTGGTAGGTGTATTTCTTGACTTTAGACATTGCATTAATTATTTGCTATATGCTAGCTAAGCTAACCATCTCCTGGCTCGCTGTAGCTTCATATTTAGCATACAGACATGAGAGTGGTATCATTCTTCTTATGTAACTTTCAGCAAGAAAGCAAATAAGCAAACTTCCCAAAATTTCAAACTCTTCCTTTACAAAATGCCAAAGAAATGCTACCACTAGTAAAACCTAGTAGTAACATGAATGATAAATCTGCTCAGAGGGAAAAGGCAAAGCGAAACCTCAGAAAACTTTTTCTGTCACTTTGCCATTTCAGTATTCATAAATGCTTAACAGAAAGAGAAGAAAATCACAAATACATTGATGCAATCCTTTCGTACAAAACAACATAGCCTACAGTGAAAATAAATGTGCAGTAAGATGTAAACTTTCACAGCAGAGTGTGTTTGGCCTATGTCTGTTCTGTCAATGCCTTTGGCTGACACAGAGCAAACAGCAGGTCTTCAGTCTCACTCCATATTGCCTTCATGATGTTGGCTATGCAATGTTTTCCGTTTCCCCTCGTTTTGTTGTGGCGCTACCAGATTGAATCAACACACGATTAGCCTCTTGTTTTCCAACACGTTTCAATAATCGAGATGAGGGAAGAATGCACAGCAGCAGCCTGAGAACCAGGAGAGAAGGCTGTACACAAAGCTTTAGAATAACCGGATAAAGCCGGCCTGCTGCCCTCCTGAAGCACTGGTTCCAGCCAAATATAGTCTCTGTTGAAAATACTGTTTTTACATCACAGCTTTGACTGCTTGGCCACCTTTCTTACAGCTCTTACAGCGTGAGTGTTTGATAGAGGTGCTCACCGAAGTCACATAGCTTGAGGACGTCATCAGAGCTGATGAGAAGGTTTTCTGGCTTTATGTCTAAGAAGGAAGAACACAGATGGGGAGTGAGGCAACACATACAGTAAGCTGGCGAGGGGCATTATCGTTCCATCATCACTATCATCACTCCTGTCACCACATGTTCATCTGTCTCCTTGAAAATATTCAATTCTCAGTCTTTTTAAAACGCAGCAAACAAAACAAAGAACTCAAGGAATCTAATTCTATCGGTGAAAATTCACAGATTGTAAAAACCATAACTTATACATCAAATCCTGGATAACACTGTCAGATGTGTGCCTGAGTATACCACAGGCCATTTGGATGCCTGCTCTGTTGCATTCAGTGCGCCAAAAGCTCACATGGGCCATCTGGTTTCCTGCTCTGCTGCCACTGATTCACCAAAAAGCTCGCATTTAGTGAACAATTGAATGGATGGTTACAACATCAGAAAACATATTAAGCCACTGTTCCATGAGAGACACTACAATGATGTACAGAATTGGTTCAAGCTGTTTCTTTAAAAACTTAAGCACAGATGGTGCCCAGTGATGGTGCATCCGTAAATACTGCACTCTGGACCAGGATCAAACAAACGGCTCTTTTCTGCCTCACTAAAACTGTCTCCCTTTCGGTAATTTTATTATGTGTCCTAATAAAGTAAAGAAAACAGTAAGAAAAATAGAGCTTTTAGACCTTTGATTTAAATGCAATGAGGCTAAAGGAACATTTATGCACTGTGTCTGGGAGTGTGACAAAATTAAAACATTCCTGAGGGTAATGATCAAAAAAACTATGTTCATCTTGTCAGTGAACATTCCACTTGACCCTAAAATGAATTTGTATCCAAATAATCTAAATCTGAAACCTCAAGAATATAAATGTATTGATTATGCTATACTGCAGGAATGCAGAAATGGACTATAGCTCTCAACTGGAATAAAATGGAGGCACCTACAATTGGTGCTTGGATCAAGAATATGGTGCAATGTATGTATGGCGCAATATGTCCAGAGATTAACATATATATTAAAAAACAAATTGGAGGTGTATAAAAAAAAAATCTGGATGCCATTTAACCAATTTATTTAAAAAAGGAGATACAGAGGAGATTCTACAGAGGGAAAATGCGGGACAGGATATCTAAAATTCACACAAGTGGTGAACCCCAGAAGGGGAAAGGACTGAGGCATGCATGTCTTGAAAGGTGCAACTCTTATTTTTTCATATTTATGCATATCATAACTTTGCTAAAGGTACCATTGATGTACATATGATACTGTCATATAATTTGCTTATTTTTTTTCTTTTTCTTTTATAGCTCTTATAGTAGAACAGATGTTAACCCTCCTGTTGTCCTTGGGTCAAATTTGACCTGTTTACAAAAACTTTCTATATCAGAACTATGAAAAAAGAACGTTGAAAAAAATGACAAATGTTGGAAAAAGCTACAAAAACGCAGGAAAAAAGTGACCCAAAAAAACTTGTCAAAAAAAGTGACAAAAAATTTGGAAAAAATACATTGGAAAAAGCGACAAAAACATAATTAAAAAAACGCCAAAGTGTGACAACATTTTTTTATAAAATCAACAAAAACGTCGAGGAAAGTGTAGAAAAAGAACAACAAAATGTAGAAATTTCAACCCAGAAAAACAAAGTTGCATGGTCGACGGGGAGACAACACAAGGGTTAAGAGAGAAACTTTGTTGTGGATGGGACGGGGGTGGGGGGTGAATAACAATAGTGGTAATGTTATGTACTACTTATGAGTGCAATGAAAATCAATAAAAGACGAGAGCTTTTACCTCTATGAACTATGTCATGCTTATGGCACCAGTGAATTGCTCTGATTAACTGGTAGATGTAGCTGCGCGCTTTGTCAGTCGGCACACCATTGGGTAACTCCTCAAGCAGCTCGAGCATGTTCTAAAAGTGAAACACACACAACCAAATAAATCAAAATGACCCCCACACACAAGTGACCCTAACAATAGAAAAATCACAGAGCAAGGGTCTGTAGGAGAAGCTTACCTTCTCCACATACTCAAAGACGAGATATAGCTTTCCTCTTCTGCGGAAGGCCTCTTTCAACTCAACAATATTCTCCTGCTTGAGGGTGCGGAGCATCTTAAGCTCCCGTAGCGTTGTTTCTTTAACTTCCTCATTTTCTGCATGGACGTACAACAGAAGGGAAAACTAGGATCACGTAGAGCTGACATGTAGTGATAAGGATGGGATGCATCCCAGCAGAAATAAACATGATGAATTGTTTGGCACACAGAATCACTCTCTGTTCTCTGATGAGGACTTGTTGTCCACTTACCTTCACTGTCCTTGAATTTCTTAATGGCCACAATTTCATTGGTGTCCTGCAATAAAAATACAGAGCAACTAGTGAGTAATCAATCCTCCTGTTTGTTGCCGCTGAAGATATAAGTCATAAAAAAAAGAAATCCTGCAAAAAGCAATCTTTGTCACTTGTTTACGAGCAAGTGACATGAAGTAACCAACAGTGCATGGAGCTAGAGCTGTAACGATTCCAAATTTTGCTGTATAATTAACTGTCTCTGAAATAATTGCGATTAACAATATAATTGTCTCTTTCAGTCATATTGAAAAAGGTTTATTTATGTATTACGTTTATTACAGTATTGTAAAGTTTTGAATGAATCCCAGGATACATCTTTTAGTTATATCACTGTCATGTGACCCAGATAATGTAATAATACAAATACACAGCCTATGAAGTAAACCACGCCTATTTATCATCATAAAACATATTTTCTGTACTGTATCCCCCCCTCGTCATTTTTGTTGCTATGAACGTGTCAAGTGCCAACAACTAACAATTGAAATAATAATCAAATATATAGTCCGACCAATAATCACTTATATTATTAAAATTTGGCATATCTTGAATAAAAACATTTGATCACAAAAAAAATGGGGTATATCTAAACAAAATCAACAATTACCAGTCATAGGCCTTAACCGTTTTTTTCAACCTGGACCCTATTTTCCTATGTTTTTGTGTCTAAGTGACTGATGGGAACAACAATCTTTGACATTGGTCCAGTAGTGTAGTCGGCAGTCAAAGAAACAAGCTACAATGTAAGTTAATATAGGACAACTTAGAATATTAATCTGAGTCTGTCAGCAGCAAAATGAGCACTTTTGTGAAGGTAAATACAAGCTGGACAATTGCTTGTTTCTCCGCTGCCGACTGCAGAGATTAATACTGGACCAATGTCAAAGATTGTTGTTACCATCAGTCACAGGAAAACAACGGTTGAAAAAACGGTTACCCTTTAAGACCTTAGCTAATGTTAGCAATTAATTGCGGTTAAACAAAGAAACCGCGATTATAAAAAAAAAGGACAATTAGACAATTATGTAATAATTGTTACAGGCCTACATGGAGCAAACAAATAAAAGTCAGAACTAATCACCACTAAGTCACTGTTATGCTGAAACACTTCTCATCATCCCTTCATGAAGTTCTCCATGAGAGATGCCTCAGCCACAAGCCCTGTTTCTCATCATGTCCTAGTTAGGCCTAGTATTTCTGCCTATGGCTCAGATCTGTGCTCCAGTTTCCTTCCACCCTCAGAAAGCCAAAGGCAACATCACACCACTCACTCCAACATGGATCACAGTGAACATTGAGCCCTCCTCCCAGCACGAAGAATATAAGATGATTCACAGCAGGATCATGAGCATCACTGTGCTGCTGTGCACATGCAAAGGTAGTAGGGAAGGGACCATATGCTTTATCCCGATATAATTCTTTCACGATACATGGGTGCTGATTCGATTTGTATTGCTTTTTTTCATTTATTGTGATTCTAGAAGTATTGCGATTCGATAGTATTGAGTATTGCGATTTTCTTTTCCTTCTTCAACAAAAACAAACGTCTAGAGATGATATATCATGAGATTTTTCTAAAAACTAATTGTTCTCTAAATTTAAAGTCTAAAGTCTGACATTATTTGTATAACATATTTTTTCCCCCCCACACCTACAAGGTAGCCTGAGTGAAGGGAGATGATGCGCTGCCGGGTATAAATCAAATAACCTGTTATATGTCTAAATGTTGTTCACTAATAGAGGAAATCAAACTGACCAGTAGCAACAGTTCATTTCAACTAACCAAGTCTAAAGAATTGTAGGCTTTAACTGTATGTACTGTTCATCTACCTCTTTACATATGTAAGTCCAAGCAAATATAATACTCACGGTACTGTCTTTCTCCTGACAGTATTATTATGTGTGTCAAATCAAAGGATTATACCTGTCATATCTGCATGTGAGCGCAAACAAGGATTGCAACGACATATAAATATCTCAATAAAAAAAGTAAAAGTGTAGTTTATAGTATAAACTATTACTAACTACTACTACTACACCTTAAGGTGGCAGTCATCAAAGTTGCTGTTAACGAGTGCAATTTACACTGAATGCAAATCTAGAATTCAGCTACGGTTGTATTAGATGCAGAGCTGTTCGTGTGCAGGTAAAAAAAAAGGTGTGTAATACATTTTGAACATAAACATTTTGTTTATGTTCTTTTCATTCTCTGTGTGTAAAATGCAGATCCACATGTGCAGAATTGAGATCTACAAATGCCTTTTCGGTTCACAGATAAAAGCTGGATTCACAAATGTTCGTTTGAAAGTTGTAAATGTTAGGAAGATGTTCACAAATGCTTTTCATTTATTTGAGAATTTATGTAATGCATAAATGCATTTGCAGAGCCCTTCTATATTTGCAAATTATTTTTTTAAGGTTTACAACCCTTTTTTTGTATTTTTTATATTTACAGATCTGTTTAATATCTGCACAATGTTTTGTGAGTTTACAATTTCTTTTTCTATTTGTGGAATGTGTTTTATATTTACAGATTACACATTTACACACAGATAGTCAATCTGTTCACACAATTATTGAGACAAATCTCTCTCCAAAGGGGAATGATCTATCTATCTATCTATCTATCTATCTATCTATCTATCTATCTATCTATATATATATATATATATATATATATATATATATATATATTAGAAAAATATCTACATTTGTAATGACTACTTGGACGTTGGTGTGAATGGAATTAAAAAGTAGTAAGATAGTCATTACGGTAACTTCCATACTCCATAACTTGAATGCAGCATGAAGTTAAATCATTTCCTGAAAGGAATGCTTTCACTTGGTGGAATTATTATATTTTTTTTAAGATTATTTTTTTGGGCTTTTCTGCCTTTAATTTTGACAGGACAGCTAGGTGAGAAGACACGCAGGAAATCATCACAGGTCGGTGTTGAACCCTGGACCTCTATGTTGAGGCATAAATCTCTCAGTACATGTGCCCTTGCTCTACCCACTGAGCCAACCCGGCCACACGACTTGCTGCAACTTTAATGGCTGAGCACAGTGACTTCCTGGAGTCTACACCTGTTGAGAAAGATATAGTTCCAGCACATAACTCCACGTAAAACTACAACCTGTCATTTTTACATCTCCAAACCCCCCAAACTACCCAACTAATAACTTCACAACAGACCCAAGTTAACCTGTTAGAATGATTTGCTCCAATCCACAACACATTACATCAATCATTTATGTCAGTTCAGGTTATTTCTGCTTCAAGTCCAAACAACAGGAAGGGTTAAAGACACCGAAAATATACCGTGTAAAACCATTAGTATCACACTTGTGTTCACACTAATCTCTCATTTAACAGCCACAGTCAATTACATTTGGCAGTTTATTATGTGTGCTATACCGTACATGTTGGAGGGATTAGTTAAGTACACCAGCTGCTCTGAACCTTTTTGTGTTACAGTTATTTAAAGCTCTTCAGGAATTCCCATGTGGCGATGGACTCTGAGGCTCAATTGTGTGGGAGAGAAACCAAGCTGGGTAAATTATTATTTACTACAAACACGCTGTCCCTCTCCCAAGACCTAAAATAGCACAGATTAAGCACTTGGGTCAAATAGATAGATAGATTAGATTTTTATTGATTTATTTTATTGATCCCAAATTGGGAAATTTCAGTGCTACAGCAGAAAAATATCAGACACACCGCACACATACAGAATATACAAGAGATAATAAATAAAAAATAGGATAGAATACAAGAACAAATATTCAAAAAATAAAGATGAAGTGGCAGGGTTGGCTCGGTGGGTAGAGCAGGTGCACATATACTTGGCAGTTTATGCCTTGACGCAGGGTTCCAATCTGACCTGTGACAATTTCCTGCATGTCTTCCCCCCTCTCTTTCCCCTTTCTCATCTAGCTGTCCTGTCAAATAAAGGCCCAAATAGCCCAAAAAAATAAAAAATAAAGATGAAAAAAATACAAAGGAAAGAATGTACAAAAGTATATATAAATTGGGAATAAAAATGTACAACTACTTAAATAGTTTTTATAAAGATGTAGGGAAAACCTATATTTGTGCAAGTGCAAGTGCAAGTATTAAAGTGATGGATCGGAGTAATTTCACTCTAGGGTCCTTTGCACCATGACCTCGAGCCAAACACCCCCCCAGAAGCTTTTTTCACCTGAGTCTAACATTGGGAGAGTTAGCGTAGAGTAGCGTTATCAGCTGAATAGCTTAGCGCAGGGGCTAATGGACCCACGTTTGTATCTCGTAAATTACCCCACTAATAATGCCCGAAATAATACCAAACGTCTACTGTAGTACATATAGGTTATGCACTCATAAAACGATGGATTGGAAAGTTTGTAAGTACACCAGAAGTTTATGTAAATAACACTTGCCTGCTCTCTTCTGCTCTCTGCTGTTGTTGCTGCTGCCGGCAGTAAGACGAGTGCTTAGGGACGTCTACAAATTACAACACCAAAAAGAGATGCAACCAAAATATTTTTAAATTTAACTTTTTTTTTTAAAGTAAGTGCTGTAGTATAACTAGCACGAGACAAGTAATAACTGAGATAAGTTTGGAGACATTACCTTATTTAATCATTAAATTAATAAATATTTTTGTTGTATCTCTTTTCGGTGTAGTAATTTGTAGACGGCCCTAAGCCCTCGTCTAACTGCAGGTAGCAGCAGCAACAGCAGAGAGCAGAAGAGAGCAAGCAAGTGTTCATAAACGTCTGGTGTACTTACAAACTTTTCAATCCATTTTTTTATGAGTACATAACCTATATGTACTAGTGTAGACCTTTGGTATCATTTCGGGCATTATTAGTGGGGTCATTTACCAGATACAAACGTGGGTCCATTAGCCCCTGCGCTAAGCTATTCAGCTGATAACGCTGCTCTACGCTAACTCTCCCAATGTTAGACTCAGGTGAAAAAAGCTTCTGGGGGGGTGTTTGGCTCGAGGTCATGGTGCAAAGGACCATAGGGTGAAATTACTCCGAACCATCACTTTAAAAAGTTGTATTGCCTGTGGTAGGAATGATTTCTTGTAGCGGTCAGTGTGACACCGAAGCTGCCGGAGCCTCTTAGAGAAGGTGCTCCTCTGTTGGACCAGTGTGTGTGTGTGTGTGTGTGTATTTTCATTAATTTGAATTACAGGAACATGAGGGTACAGAAGTTAGTATTATCAGCCAAAAGAATGCGTCAGTAAAACTGATATAAAAAGAATGATGCAGACCATATAGTAAAATCTAATGTGGTCTATTACATGTAATTAAGTGAAAAAATAATTAGTAAGTGCTGCAAACTAGTCCAACTCATTTAAACTGTTATCCGGCAGCAATCTGTTGCTGCACTGCTCACATCATCTGCTGTGACGTCGATTAGGCTGTGATTAAATCTTATACTGTAAGATTTCTCATAATTCACAGTGGAGACACTGATACATCACTTTTAGAACCACGTAAATATCACCCACTGAAGATGATAAAAGACCATCATTAATTACTAAGTTATTCATTCATTTCATAATCTCATGTGCTTTCCAGAGCACAATTAGTCAGTGGAGGATGCAGTCATACCCGCGCTGTGTAACATTCCGTCGTGCATCACGCTCTCATGTTTCATCCGGTCTGATGTGCATGCTGCCAAATTTCTGCAGCTAACTACAACACCGAACCCAGCATTAGGGCGTACGTTTGGTGTCAAAGACTTGCTTCTGCACAGAGCATAACATGATCAAATTAATAATGCCAAGATCCCATGTCATGTCTCTATTCACACTGTCCAAAAGGGGAGTTTAAACACAAACTGCTTGTCTGTGAAACATGTTAATAACAGCCTGGTGGATCTCTGGGATGATGAAAGCTCAAAGTGGTGTGACAGCTGCCGTGTTGGTTTAAAAGTTGGTCTAATTAGTAGAGTTGGGCATCGTTTAGATTTTAACGATTCTGATTCCAATTCCGATTCCTCCTTTCGATTCCGGTTATCAATTCTCGATTCCGATTCTTTGAGGGGTGGAGTTGAAACGGGTCACATGCTTATTTCACAAATACGAGGAAAGTTTTATTTTGATTCAAAGGTGGGTTGCAGTTTGACGGGGCTTTTTCAATGTAAAATAAAGCCAGACTAGAGCACCGCTTACTGTGCTCCATGGCTGCAACACAACAAGCTCCTGGCCGCTATTGAAACCAAAACTTGCGCATGTTAAATTTGGAACCCATGATCAGATTTGAAACCAAATCCTCCAAACGATTCCAATAAAGAAACGATTCCGATGGAATTGTAATTTTTGAAACGATTCTAAGTAGGAATCGGTTCTCGATGCCCAACCCTACTAATTAGTGAGGTTTTGTTTCTGTAGTTTAGTGATTTAGCTCTTCTTTTAGAGTGTCCTTGTCACTGCCCGATGTGAGTCGAGTGCAGATGTGAGTTGCGCATGTGTCACTTTGTGATAAGTAGCCTACAAGAACCTGCTAACGAGAGACTTCTGTAATGTCAGTACAATAAAAATGGAGCTACATAACAAAGTTCCTTCACTGCTGGCTACAAGTTAGCAATCAAACACAACAAAGGCTGTCACTTGAATGGCGTTTTGAGCTAATGTTAGCAATCAAACAATCATAGATAGCCCAAATGTTTTTGAAATGATTTCCATCTTCTGTTATTGTTTGTAATGAGAAAAGTTTATTATTTTATGGATTTCACAAATTTCAGTATGACACATTATGCCATAAACCGTTTAAATCTGAGAATGCACGAATCACATCTGCACTCGACTCACATCGGGTAGAGGCATCCTCTTTCAGTTAAATGGGTTTCCTTATTTAAAGCAGCACAGGATCTTTTTTTCTTCTTCGTAGTTTGTGTACCTGATTTTATTGATTCACTTTAAACTCTCTTACCAAAAAAAAATGTACTTTTACCAAAACACCCTGCTTTATATTGCTTCCCTTTCCCCTCACAAGCTGCATTGTAGTCGAAGACAACTCATTGGGCGGATAATGGCCAGAATATCCGTCGCCGCCGGATCTTCTGCCGGATGTCCCTCGCCTTGCAGAACTCAGTTGGTTTCGGGAAATATCAACAAACTTCGAGCTAGCAAACCATTCAGTGAAAATTATTATTATAAAGTGGGCTGGTTCACACTATGGTACATGACATGTATGGTAAAAGTAGGAGCCAAAGAACTTCAGAAAAAAGGCCACATCCAGGATGTGACCAAGGGTAAATCAACAGGGGGGCGGGCCTGACAGTCAGTGTTCCATAATGCTTCAAAATTAGACTTGAAATAGCCTTCGTCTACCAGGGGACAGTGACGACTTTAACATTCAGACAGGAAACGTGTGTCCCCTCTACATCTCTCTCTCTGGCTCTTGATAGGACCACATAGACAAGTGCTCCACTCAAGGTGACCCATTTAATGCTAGATGTGAAAGTCCTTTTTTCCTCTGCTGTCCCAGTTTCTGTTCACTGGGTGCAAAAATAACTGTTCCCTTCAAAGGGGGCGGATAGACTTTTTTTTCTTTTCTTCACTACATAAATCTAGACGTTACTGACAGCCACTCAGCTTATTTAGGAGGAATAACATTTAAGCCGACTGCATTCTTTCTATTCTATTATCTGTGGGGAAAGCGCCATCGGTTACGCAACCTTAAATATGACGCTGAAGCAAAGCTGAAATAAAAGATAAGCTAAATGAAAAAAAGGAACATTTCTGATCAAGATAGGACAAACAACAGATGACTGCAGAGCGGTGGTGACTCACTTGATGCTATATGGCAGCTCCTAAAACTGTGATGGGCTTAATAGATCTGGTTAATACACTAATTACTCCCTTTTGGATCATTGCATTGTATCTTCATTAAACTCCAAGTCACAGACAAAAGCAATGCAACATGGGATCTCACTTTTTTGTGAGATATAACTTCCATAACTTCTTCTATTATAAAGCAGGTCAAGGTGCTATATAAATACTGTGAAAGTATCAAAACGCTAAATCCACAGAGAAAAACTAAAAAAACTAAAACTTTTTGCTTGGGGGGGTGGTCTAGACCTACTCTAGCTGTAAAGTGTTCAGACATTATTATATTAATTTATTATAAATAGTGTCACTACCCGATGTGAGTCCAGTGCAGATGTGAGTTGCGCATGCGTCACTTTGCGACACGCTTGGAGCAGGTGTTGGAGCTTCGCAAAGGGCGACTCGTGAGGCTTGTTCAAGTTATACAGATATAACGTTTGCCAGGTTATTCTTTGTGAGAAAACTACTACTATGTTTGTTTGTGATCCTCGCTAGAGGCTGAAGCAGCCTACAAGAACCTGCTAACGACAGACTTCTGTAATGTCAAGACAATAAAAATGGAGCTACATAACAAAGTTCCTTCACTGCTGGCTACAAGTTAGCAATCAAGCACTTGAATGCCGTTTTGACCTAACGTTAGCAATCAAACAATCATAGATAGATAGATCCCTTGGCGTTATGCCGTAAACCGTTTAAATCGGACCATGCGCAACTCACATCTGCACTCGACTCACATTGGGTAGTGACACCAAGACTTGACTTGTGTTTCCTACAGCTAGCATTAGCAACCGGAAGAGGCAAAGGCAGAAATGGACCAAAAAATAGACAGTTTTCTGTTGCTATTAAGCATTATTAAATGTGGATTAACTATTAAAAGACCCTTTCAATGGATTTTGTTTAACCGTTATTTGACAGTTCAAAGTCAGAGAGTTATTTTGGTGATGAACATACTCTCAATACAAGACAGAGAGCAGCTAGATAGATAGTCACCCCACAGAAGTACAAATGTAATTAAAATTTTATATGTGTGCACTATTCATCGTATTAATTAGTAGCAGAAGCACCCGGAGTACCATGCTAGCTGGCACATAAATCATGTGCCTAGGGCTGATAGCAATACAACATTAGTGCCTGTTGATCTTGTTATAAAAATATTGTAAAACACCAGTAGGATGGTGTTTGGTGGGTAAACAGGGCATTATACGTATATGGTTTTCATATCATTCCAGAAAAATACCACTGACTGGATTGTACATACTGCTCCACTGCTGAACATGTTGACTGAGAATGGCTCTGTGTTGGCATCTGTCTTTAGCCCCCGGGGGTTTTATAACCAAAACCATGCCAGGAAAATTCAACCCCATGCCATACTGGAGCTGCCAGAAAGCCTTCACCGTAAGAAGCAAGCATGTCGACTCCTCTTGGCATGTGCCACGTATGTTCTTACTCACTCACTAATAACAGGATGACTCACGTGATCACATGCTGCTTTCTGCTGCTCAGGAGAACACTTGCTGTGTTCGTTGAGCTCCACGCACCAAATTGCTTGTTTAACAAGTTTAAAACCGGGATGAAATATTCTCCGCAAAGTTGCAGTTAATGCAAGCACTGACTTATTATATGAGGGAAATTGATTTGCTTGTTTACTTAGCTGTCTGTTTCTTTTTGCATGTCGACTAATGCATGGGCATCCCTGTCGAGACGTATTTTTATCTACACCAACTCAAGCTGACGTCTTTCTCTTAGAGTTTCATGCCTACATCACATTAGCTTCTGTTCTTAGAACATTTGGCAGTCAGCAGTCTTTCTCTTCCTGTTCCAATCAGCTGAACTTGTACGTTGTATTACAGTAAATGCGTACGATTGCATTGCCTCAGTTTTTAAACAGACAGCTGTTCAATGTACAAAACTCCTAATTCGCTTAATTATTAGCTTTAAAGACAAAATGCTAAGCACATAGGAAGTGCTGAACCTTAAATCACATGCTCTGATTTTCAGAGCAGTCCCTTCATATTAGTCGTTGTAGTTAGAGTAAAAACACAAATTCATAATGAGAATTTTGCTTTGTACAATATGTAGGATTTGCTGCAAAATATCACAGGGAATCCTAACTCGACATTATTTCAAATACTTCGGTGTACTGTGGGCTGCAAGCCTTTCTCTTGTTGCTATTTTAATCTAGATATAAGAAAGTGCAACAGGCATGATACATGATGCAATAATCCATATGATCTTGAGACTTTGAGCCAACAAATTGAAATTAATGCAGCATTTTGCATATTGAAATTCTTTTGTGAAAATTATGGAAACGCAAATGTAAGCTCTTATGAAATGCAATATGTGTAAGGATATGTTATCTGGATAATAAACATGCTCACAGCCATGCTGTTTCTATGCATTCTCATCTGCATTCTGTCAGCACAGTGATCACAGGGTCTAATTTTACATGTGCAGTATGCCAAGCATGCGATGAGGTAAGGAGGTAACAAGCCTGTATACTGTCAACAAAAACACACATGGCGTATACATATATTTTATGTGCATATATCTTATATGTTATATGTTTACCAAAGGCAATGGTAGTACCACATTGACCTGAATATGAGAGGATCCCAAAAGTCTACATCCTGAATATAGGACAACCTCACTTTTGCAGATTTATAGGGGGAAAAAAACCTGTCTTGTATTTGAGTCAATATGGTAGTTAGTGTACAGTCAGTACTTTTTTCTTTTGATATAAAAAAGAGCCATCTTTTCTGATTTTTTGACATAGAAGATCATACACACCTGCTCTACAATCTCCTTCCAATATATCTTCATGTAGCAGTCATCACATACTAATATGATACACTGATTTTATTTGTGATTAGAAGGGCAAAAATTGTCCTTTCATGTTATCCTGGAGACATATCAATCTGTTACTTTTCTTCTGTGTGGGCATATACTTTTTCAATGATGCAAACTACTTACACTTGTAGACCAATTTCACTTATACTTGTCTGACTCTGGCTGATATCCAATCATTATGTAGCCAGACCACCTCCGCAGCCAGGGCCAGGGCTTTTCATAAAGAAGCTTAATTTTATAAATCTCTTACGATTGATGAAAACATATTCATTAAATACTTCAAATCTTCCAAACTCAATCATTTAAAAGCACGACTGAGGAGACGGAGCCCTGATGCTGTCAATGTTTTACCACTCTGGAGTCAGAGTGGCTGGGGAAACCAGTTCATGGGATGATAAGCACTTTGAGGGTGACGCTGTGTGTAGTGAGCATTCCTAAGAGGTGTTCCACGCTTAAATAAATACCCACCACAGCTATGTTTACCCTCTCACTCACATTTCCCATACTGCCGCAGGCTAAACAACTGCCGATGGCCATGTGCATGATTTATCCAGGATTTAGATTAGCTGCTAGAGAGAAGCCTTTGTATTTGACTTACTTCAGAGGAAAGTTTCAATTTAGGAACAAAGTATTTCATTTGTAAATCCACAGGTCCCAGAGTGTGGTGGGAGGATTTAGAACACTAGTCTACTGGTTAAACTAGTGACAGTGTGCCACACGTTCAAGGAAATTTAAATTTACCACTTCCATTTTTTTTTTTTTAAATTACTATTTCAATGAATTCTACGTATCATTTCAGTAGAATTTTGCTGCTGTGTAAAGCAAAGAGGCAAGATGATAAGATATCATATCATCAAGGTTCAGCTAAGTTTAGCTCTGTGACACAAATCAGCCCAGTCTCATAAAACACAAACTCCTGCTCAGACAAAGTGTATATACAATACTCTTTAATGTCATAATACTCTGTTTCCTTTCAATTTGCTCTATTACTATAACATGTGAAGAACCTGTGCAGACATTTCCAGTTTTAGTGTACAAACTTTTCGCTGGTTAGCCATATGTACTGTAGGTTAGCTTGCTCTGTCATCTACCATGAGTAAACATGCCTTTTAACACGTCAATGAACTCGAGAGCAAACTGGAGCAAGCACCACTCTCAGTGCTGATATTCCCAGTTTCGTCAACACAATGACTTCACAAAGGAAACGCTAGCACCACGTCGCCTACAGCTTACAGCATAACAGCGACATAGATGATTTAGAATTTTCTGAATGAAAAACACCAGCACTATTAGTGACCAAAGAAAGAGTGCTCTGTAAGATTCCACTGAAATAAAAAAAAGCTATTTTGAGCAATTATATTGATAACGAATTACAGGTAGAGTTCATAAAGTAAAGATATTTTTAATTATACAACAATAGTGCTAGCAGTTACAAAAATCTCACTTTTACAGTTCCTCAGGAGTGATCACATTCTCTTTTTTTCAGTCTACCAAAGACAGTCACAAATTAATACCATAACAGTCAACAAGACTAAGACTGAAACTACACTAGCGGCAATGCAAGCATGCTGATGTTTAAAGGTATAATGTTTGTGCAAATCATCAGTGAAAGACCAAAGTATTGGACAAACACAAATTTTGACCTGACGCTGGCGCTGTATGGACAGTCAGGGCATGAGCAAAGTGTATACATCTCATCCTAAGAGGGACATGAATGTGTGTACCAAATTTCATGGCAGTCCATCCGACAGTTGTTGAGCTATTTCAGTCCGGATTAAAGTGATGGACCGATCAACAGACCAACATTGCCATGCCTAGAGTCGCTCCCCTAGCATGGCTAAAAGTTTGATTTTGAATTTTGTGAGCTCTGTTTTAGCTTGAACTTTATATTTTAAAAACAGTTGCATATTGACTTTACCAATATCCTCACTGAGGCTCCATGAGTATGAGGAAGATAAGTCTCAAAAGCCTCTTACAGTAATTAGTTAACAATAAATTAGTAATTCATAGGGTTTTATCAAGCCCCAACAGACAAGAGAAAAAGACCTGGAGCATCCATGTGGCTCAGCTGGCAAAAGGTGCATACGTAGCTGCAGCATTTCATTTAACCCTAATTTTCTCTCATCACACTACAATAAAACACGTTATTCCCATTACAGAGTGGGTAGAAAAAAATAATTAGACAACCCAAACATGTTCTTTTGGTGATCCATTTACGTGGACAGGAAATTAATAAAAGATGAGCCAGAACTACAAGACAAAAGCTTCTCTGTGTCCCAGTGTGTTCAACGCTCTTTGTCATTGTAGCATGTTGGAGTTTTAGTCTGGGTGCTCTCTTTATCAAAAAGCCCTGGCAAAATTTACTTTACAGTCACAAGACTGAGTAACACAGAGCTGGCAAACATTAGTTAGCTGGCAAATCACAAAATCTGTGTCCCTTAACCAGGTAACAACAATAACTGGATTTTAACGCAGGGCTGCAACATCAGCTTCTTGATTACATTCATTTAGTCTGTATTTGGACACTTACCAAAGGTCTCCTATTGCAAAACGTGAGATTTCCATGTCTTTTTTGATAAAGCAGGTCAAGGTGCTATATAAATACTTTATCAAAACGCTCAATTTCCTTTTTTGGGGAGAGGGGCTTAAAGAGACAGGCCCTGAAGGGAGCATTTCAGACAGAGGGGGAATACAGGTATATTCAGATGTGTTTTTTGAACATTAAAGCATGCAAACATGTTATGGTAGAAACCCAAAATACAAGTATGAACCTTAAAATGAGCATAATATGGGATCCTTAAACTCGCTCCTTAAAAACGACCTGCCATAAAGAGATCTCAAATAGATTTCTTTTCAACATGCAATCCTCATATAAATGCATTGCCATGCCAGTGTCATTATGATGTCATTGGCAAGAAAGCCTTATTCACATCCAAGTATGAACAGATTACACCTAAAATCTCCAAATAATGTCATCAAAAACCTTGATCCGTATGTCCCACTAAGCCCAGCTGACTCTTAAATCTATGTTCAGATGTTGTGAAGCATATGTGGGGGTAGGCACATCCAGCAGCCTCTTAAATAGATACAGATTAGTATGTGGAAATTGATGAATGCATACGTATATTTCCAACCTTTCTATATTTGTCCCCAGATCTTTCTCGGATCTAATTATTCCTGTTAAATACATGCACTGTATAAACCAAATTTGAGGGGCGGTTCACTGGTGAAATAAGTATGCTGTGTAAGCACAAGCAGCTGCGACTCAGCGGCAGTTGTTACACAAATACAGCCATTTTCTCTGGCCAGTGCACTTCCCTGCCCATATTCACAGCACCATCAAACCCTTGGAAAGCGTACGTATTATTCTGCTTTGTAAGTGTCTGTGTGTGTGTTTGTCTGTGTGCCCACGTCAGTGTGTGTATGCACACATCATTATGCAGTATAGATCTGCGAGTTAGCCCTTGAAAAAACATGTCTGTTCATTCACACTAAAAATACAATATTTTCCAGATGGCACTGGTCCATATTGATCTGCAGCCAGAAAACTCATTTAATTCAGCCTGTGCTTTCACACGTCAAGCAATGTAGTTCCCAACAGCTATTCTTTCAAAACAGCATATACGAGGCACGGTATATGACTAAATGTGGTTTACTAGCATTATCACATAGAATGGATACAGTATGTTGTATTGGGAGCTCCATTCCCCCGTTTTCATCTGTGACTGGTCTGTTTGGGTTTACACTGGACTTCCAGGCATGTTCCCCGGATACTTGCCATAAAGAATGAATCAGCTTGGTTTTCTATGTGGACTGGATGGACGGGAATTATTTCAGATTTTATCTGTTTTGTGCTGTCCTGCAGGGGCAATCTTGGTTGGTCACCTTACTCTTTCAGGAATAATGTAAAAGTAAACCTTAATGGTTTAACTCTCGATATTGAGTTGGTGTTTTTTTTCATTTTTGTTGTACTTTATTACCCTCAGTGACCTGACTGTTCTTTTCGGTTTCTTTAAAGTGTATGTGCTTTACCCTAAAACTTCAAAATAAAGTTAAAAACAACCTGCATATATTATGGAATTTCCAACACACCCGAGGCCCACAGAAAGCCCAATGTCAGACTTCTAGTCAACCACCAATCTTCTGAGATCAAGAAAGGTTATCGTTGACCCGTTACACGCCATGTTTCATGCACTTTCATGTAAATCCTAAAAATATCTGGCTCTTCAGCTGTTAAATGATGCACGTTGTTCACCAGCTAGCTGCTGTTTAGAGCTTGACAGAGCGCACAGTGGTTTTATCAGAGCACTCACTGAAAACAGGGTTCATAAGACTAAATGATGAACTGCAAAATTGGGTGATATTTTTTGTGGATTTTGTGAAAACAAGCTAAAAAAACATTCACATATTATCACCTTTTAAAGTTGTATTGCCTCCGTGTATGTTTACAGTGTGCCCAAATACTGCTCAACTGCATATGAAGATGCTTACATCAACTGATATCGTAAAGAATCCAGCCAACTGATCGACAAACAAAGCCACTACAACCTAATTGACCATTCTTTCTTTTAGTCCTATGCACACAGTGGCAGGGGTAAGCAACCTGTGGCTCTGGAGCCGCATGCAACTCTTTAGCTCCTCTCCAGTGGCTCCCTGTGGCTTTCACCGAAAGTTATATGAAAATGAATAACGGTTATTTTTAAACATCTTAGTTTTTATTTTATTTAATATATACTGTTGTAAGCCTGAAGTTATTTGTACATTCTCCATTTTGACTACATAACATTTCAGTCAACTTAAATGTGCGTCATAGCCTTTGTAGGCTACGGCCCGGCGCCTTCTCCTGTAAACTTTGCTGAACCTCAACAGCAGTCTTGAGCTTTCATAGACTAGCTATGAATTACATTTACAAAAAAAAAGTGATATTGAAAGAAATTTCAACAACAAATACACTGCATTTGCTGAAAACTATCCGGCTGGGGATGAGAGAACAATTTCAGAACTGCTGCAGAAAACAGAAAAGAGCAAATGTACTTTTTACAAATTGATCAAATGGTCAAACGACTAATATCAAACCATATTAATGAATGCTCATTTAGATCTATTAGTAATGTGGATATGCTCATTTAGACTTCATAGACTGTGCTGCTGTGTTATAATATAAGACCAAAAACAATTGCGGCTCCAGACAGATATTTTAATGGCTCAAAAATGGCTCTTTTGATACTAAAGGTTGTTACACTATGGAAATGTAAAGACTACTGGGTTCATTCTGTAATAAAACTGTATTCAAACCAGAGCCTTAAGTCAAAACAGGATTATTGAGTCTGATTCCAAAATCCAAATGTGTTGAAAACAGATTAATATCAGCCATTATCAATTATTTTATCCTCCAATGTAAACCAGAACAGCTGACATATCAGTCTGGCTTTAATGCTATCTGTTCTGACCAATGCTATCTGTTCAGACACAAGTGTGATAAATATTTGCGATTATGGTGATGATGATGATGTATTTTCGCACAAATAAAGAGAGTGTTACAGACAAGGCAACTGTTGCGTCTGTTGTGCAGACCTGAGTGAGGTCTATTGGTGCGAGTTTTGTTGTATAAAACCAACACATTGGCATTTGCAGCTGCCTATGCCTGGGATCAATTTGAATTATAAAGCCCAGTAATTATAGGCTGTGATTCCGGTCTTACAGCAAGGCCTTTCTCCTTTTTCCTCACTTCTGAGTGCTGGCTCAACATCAGGACTGATGCGGTTGTCTTTTACAGTTCTCATACTTGAGCAAACGTGTTCTAATTAGATTTAGATTTCTTTATTTTTAGATTTCTTTTTTAATGGAAAGAACAGATATATATGAAAGGGGAGAGAGAGGGGGATGACATGCAGGAAATTGTCTCAGGTCGGACTGGACCCTGGACCTTCAGCATCGAGGTATACACCTCTATATATATATATGTGTGCCTGCTCTACCAACTGAGCTAACCCAGCCACAGATTTCTTTATTTTAAAAAGGGACAACGCACTTTAATCAACATGAGTACAGAGTCCAAAATGTAAATGTGCCAGATTTAGCCATACAAGCTAGTTTTCATCTGCAGTCCCTAGCAGGTTGATGGCTTAAAACAACACATACACATAAAACAAGAAATACATAGGCATAGACAAGTAAAATGACACAACCACTATTCCAGATTCTGACAACTGGCAGGTTGATGGCATGAGAAAAACATAACACAAGTATCATACACAGTATATACAGGTAAAAGTTCATAGACACACATTAGAACGCATCAACAACACATAAGCACACACAGAGACACTACTGTTAGATTAGAAACCTGGCTAATGGATACACTGAGTAAGGTCATTGCTGTAATAAACACTGCAATGAAGGCAGATGCGCTGCAATTGCAGAACAAGAAAAACATCAAGGATCTTGATGAGGAAGGCTCTGGAAGTGTTTTCTTTTTTTCAGCAAATCTCTGTCAGTAGGAGTTAGTTTGTCTCTCTTATTCGTGCTAGATTGCTATCATTTCCTGGCACAGCCTCTTCTTTAAATGGACTGAGACGACAGGGCTATTACTGCAATGCGGGTTGTCAACTTTTCACAATCCTGCTGTTTGTTGTTGTTGTTTTGGTTTCCTGTTTCTTTTGCTAAAAAATGAACAGCTTCAGGACAACCATTCTGAGTCCCTTTTACATGAATGAAAACAAATGAAGTGGCAGAGTAGTGGAAGAATTTAAGTTGACAAATGTGCTAAAGCAGATCTTTCTCACTGATGAAGCCGAGCAGAGACAAAAGGACCATAGCTAATTATCCAGCAATCCATGGGAGCCACTTAAGGCATCACAGTAATTCTACACAAGACCAATAAACTAAAGTGATGTGACCAGGTCCATGAAGACCACTAGCTTCCGACAAACTTCCTTTAAAAAAAACACAAGGTTGTATTATTCTCTGGCCTTCTGCAGACCTTTCATTACCTTCAAGAGGCATAAACCTAATGTCAACAAGCCTTTTTGAAATAAACACACAGGACACTGCCACTGTTATCCTTAAAGGATAAGGCTGGTGATAGTCTATATATTTGTTATTGTCAACAAATCCCATAAAAGACCAAAACCAACAATGGCTTTGCCTGACTCAGACTTCCCCAGCCTGTTTCTGGTTCTCACTGGTTCCAACTGAAGATGTAAATCTTCCAAAATGGGTCGTGAATACATACTTTCATTAACTAAAAGGCTACATAAACATCTCGGCATTGTAGTTTTTACCAAATGTTACTCAAATAGGAGTAAATAGGGCTTTTGTTGGGGACTATTTTCAGCTGTGGATTAATACATATTTGGTGCTCTAGTAAGTATTCACTGCAACGAGACGGTGTATGTGGGGTTGACTCATGCCTATGTTTTGTTAATGAAAAAAACATCTCACCAAGTGTGATGGTGTGGCTCACCGATGTGTTTTAAAAAGATTGAGGGCTGGGGCAAAGAGAAAAAAAAGCTATTTCAGGCTACATACACATTGTGAGTTTTGGTCTTTTCAAGCTATCTGAATAAGAAAAACATAGAACATCACCAGACTTATCATTGTAAAACCTTTGTTGACTTTCTGGTATAACACTGTTTTCATGTGGAACATGTATTACATGAAATACATAATATAACAAGACAAAGGTTTTGAAAAACAATTGATGACTGGACCAATAAGTAACATGATGATTATATGGAAATCTGTAAGATCTTACCTTGTGTCGGCACTTCAAAACAACACCATAGGCACCTAAAAAAAATGCAAACCGCATGTTTAACTGAGATTCCACCACAGCTCGTCTTTTCATGAATATTCAAAGTATTCATCTATTCCAAACAATACTTTTGCCTTTCAAGCAGACCCACATGAGATAATAAAAACAAATTAAAATGTTGATTTGTGATTAACAATTCCAGCATGACGTAAAGTCATTAATAAACAAACACTAGCTCGATTTAGAAAGTTTGAGTTGGCCAACAATGCTAACAAGTGCTAACAAGTCTAGAGCCTACAGAACCTTTTTATTACAGCATATCACTACAAAGTGAAAATCATTTGAAATCCTATTTTTTTTTTTGATAATGGTTCTCATATGTTCACATGAATTTGAAATTGGAATGAAAACATCCCCCACTATAAAAAAGACAGGTGGCTCAGAAAGTAGGACACAAGTGTTGGCAAGCTACTGTAGTTCTGATGTTATCGACCCTGGCGCACACACACACACACACACACACACACACACACACACACACACACACACACACACACACACACACACACACACACACACACACACACACACACACACACACACACACACACACACACACACACACACACACACACACACACACACACACACACACACACACACACACACACACACACACACACACACACACACACTCCCTGAGGGTTCATGAGGAATTCTTGGACAGAGCAGGCTTATGACGAACTGCTCCGTGCTCTTTTACAAGCACATCAGTGCTACAAGAAGTCATCTACTCTCTTTAGGAGACTGCTCTAATAGACTTACATTCTTTCTAACATAGTTGATACCTAAAAGACTAAAATTGAGAGAAAACAGCATGGACTGTTTAAAAATGCTTCCTAGTTCAGGGAGTCTATATCATAGGAAAATAGAGAACTGGCTGCTGAAAAACATTCCATTCATGAGCTAACTTAACAGAAAAAGGAAACCTGAAGACAAACAACAAGCAAACTGGACAGCCTTAAATATATATGCTATTCGTCAGCTTATGCTGACCAGAAAAGGAATTGTTTTCAAAACTATCCTTTGAGACAAATATATTACAAGATGATGACATAACATGAAACAAAAATAATATAATTTGTAGATTATGTGCTACAAAGAGCAAAACCACCATAATTATTCATCCCATTGGTTTCCCCCTGTAGATAAGCAACTGGATATAATTGCAGATTCTGTGTATTTCAATTACTGGTGTGAGCCTACATGCTGCACTCATTCCTAAATGATTAACAAAATTGACTGACCTCAAGATCAGTGAGGACAAATCTATGATGCTGGATCAAGTGGAGCGCACTGAGCTGTGAGTGCAATGGCAGTAAGTAGAACTGGATGCAAAAACTTCTACAACTTTACAGTTTAATGTGGCACTGAAAGTGCGGACTATATTCCAGACAGATTCATCTTTGGACAGGCAGTCAGCCTTCAAAATCCAGCTCAAAGTGTCCCTGTGTCTTCTAGCGTCACATTATACACACATTATAAAACTTCTAGGATGCGAGAGTAGGGGAGTAAAAACTGGGACAACTGGGTGGCGTTATCTCAGGGCCTCTACCACTTTATATCAACCAAGTGGCTTGAGGAAAAATAAAAGTCATGAGAAGCATTTTTTTGGGGGGGAATTGAACTATGAAATCACCCTGTGTCATTGATATTTACAACAATAAAAGAGAATCCCACAATAGACCTCTTCAGTTCAGTATGAATTCAGGTCACAGTAACTTCAATTCAGCTTCAATGTTTCCATGTTAAAATTCTTCCTAAAAAAAAATTGTCCTCAACCTTATTGAGTTGTATAATTGTCCTTGACCTAATAGAATTGTACAATCATGAACAACAGATCGGGCTTTTAACAGCTTTGTTCTGCAGGCAAATTGAATAAAAAATAATTGCTCACTGAAAAGCCCTACTGACAAATGTGTAAGTGTACCACCTCACATGAAAAGCTGTGGCTGTTAAAACTATGTCACGGGATGCGAGGGTGCGTCTCATTCAGTTCAAGATTATGCATCGCATTTATTGGACTCCCTCCAGATGGTTTAGAATTGGTTGGAAATGTAAGACAGAGGACGGTCAATTACATCATGTCCTACGGTCCTGTGATAAGGTCCAGGAATTTTGGATACCAGGATACATGATAAGCTATGTGCAGGGACCCAGGTTCCATTCAGCCCAAGATTATTGGTTCTGGGAGATGGGTCCATCCTAAGCAGGATGGATAAACACATAAGAAGCTGGGTCCAGACTAGTTTAATGATAGCCAGACAGATTCTTTTAAGAGGATGGAGGAAGGAAGGGCTGCCGTCTATCCAGGAGTGGGCTTGTGAGATATGGCTAGGGTGGCGACGTTGGAAAAAATATCATATCAATGGTTTGCCAGATTGGATGTCTAGACTAGAAAATGGAGAAAGTACCTGAGCTCTCTGGAGGGCTCCTTAGAAGCTTTGTGCTGGGCTATGGTGTTTTCATTTATACATACAGTATGTTTATTTGGTTTATTGTCTATTTTATTACTATTTTGTTGAATGGTCTTGAACATTGTACTGTGTCATATGTTGTGAATTGTATGTTTTGTATGTGGTTAAAAAAATAAAAATTGTTAATCACAAAAAAATAAAAGCTGTGGCTGAAGACTGGACTGGACCAGTACTCACTTTTGCAGAATAAAAATTGACAGGATATGCTTTTATATTTCACCTTGTTACATTTTCCAGTGGCATCAGAATGAGAACTCTTACCTTCACCCACAATCCCAAGGACTTCAAATTTATTCATTACATCACCGGTGTCAGGGATCTTCATGAAGTCAAAATGTATGTTGCGCGAGGTGCGTGGAGCTCAGGCAGAGGAGGTCCGGCTACAGGATGGCATGAGGCGGCCAGCTGTTGGCTCCCGAGGGGCGTATGCCGGCTGTGAGCCATAATATCCGCCACATGCCTCCTTCAGTGGCTTGCTATTACATGCACAAAAACATACCAAATTACACACATAGTATTATACGCTATACTATACATACTGTTTCTTTACACATATTCCTTAGCTACCTTTACAAGTGCATCGGTTAACTGCCAAAACCAGATGTGAAATTTGTTGTGAAATTAATTCAAAATATGTCAAAGTGATTGTTTATACATTTCGAAAACATTCCTCAAAAAATCTAGCCTGGGAAAACCCTGACGAACTTCCGGCAAATTTGAGATCTGCACTGCAAGTCAGTCTGGCCAAGAGCCCATTCAAGCCCGTTTCCAATTTTTCCAAATCGAGGCACCAATCACAACCGTTGAGGCGGGCTTTACACCAATCACAACTGTTGAGGCGGGCTTTACACGATGACGATAGCTTAGCGACGGCGAGCAGCTTTTTGTTTACATTCAATATGGCGGCCACCGAAGCGCAGCAACCCGTTGATGCCGCCGTCGCTGCTACGTCACCCAGATCGTTGGTCTGATTGGTTGAAGGACTATCCAATTGCGCCCAGAGGCATCTGAGCAACGTCTGTTGGTGACGCCCCTTTGGAAATGGGCTGTGAATGAGCCTTCCCCAGACCCCCTCTCAGTTACAACTGAGAAGGGTCTGGTGTCAACCAGGCTACAAAAAATCTCCAGAAAGGGACTTTTTCAAGCTTGTTTTGTGGAGGAGACCAGTTGTACTTCAATGACACAAAACTGACACTCAGCTCAACCTCCTTGAGTTAAAGGGGCACTCCAGTGATTCAGTATTGCACTTCCATTTACTTGGCGACTTGCAAGAGGCTGAAATATCCTGACTTTAAGTACCTGGTATGGGTCATGCTTCAAAAACACTGGATCCCAGAATAAAATTCGAAAGCATCTTTAATCACACCTCCCCTGCCTGTTAAATGTCCTCATCTGTCAAACTTCATTCCACCGAGTATAGCTAGACCCAATCGCCGTGTAGACAACTGGAAGGTGATTTGAGTTGCGGAGAAATGTGAAATTGACAAACTTGTTTACTTGTGTTGTCCTTTTCAGCTGAAATTGTAACATTTAAAGATATATAACATGGTGGTCTGACCTACTTTATGTTTCTGCTGTGGGTTTTTGTCTGTCCTGTGTTGCTTTGCTTGCGTCTTTGATAAACCAAATCTAGTGTCAAGAACAGCAACAGCTAGTTCAGGTGATGTCATTTTCTTTAGTCTGTGGTCCAACAGGTAAATTAGGTCTCCAACCTTACGTTTAGAGTTGACGTATGAAAGCATCAAACATGCATTTTAGATGAATGAGATGAGAGTATATCCAGTTGTTCCTAATTTTCTCAGAGCTGAAGCAGGAGTTTTCTACCTGGAAGTTATTATTGGGTCTATATAACACAGGTTTTATGTAAAATATTTGAAGTCTCAAGCCAAACTCATGATAACCCCGAGATAACCCCAATGATGTCATCAGGGTTATCTTGTCAGTCACAGAAGACATTATACAACTGTTTTCACAGGCTGAGTACTCTCACTGACTGATGAGTAAACTGAACTTTATTTGTAAAATCAGTGGAGTGCCCCTTTGATATAAATTAAGTAAATAGTAAGGTGTCATATTTCATGCCTTATACATACATCATTTGCTATACCTTATAAAAATAATGGAAAAATATACCATTAATTAATGCTCCAAAGTTCCTCGCTGTATTCCTACCTTTTTTTCGGAGGGTTGAATCAGTACCACACAATCTCCTAATGTGATCAAAGCATCTCCTCTGGTATCCACACGCTCTTTACTCTTATTAAATCAGATAAGACTCTAGATACCACTTTCTCCAATTCATCTTCTCCTTGCTGGAAAGCTCAAGGACTTGCTTAGCCTACTCACACTGCCAGTCTCCTACGGCGCTGTGGGCACAGGAGCTGCTCATCAGTATGCAAAACCCCAGCACCAAAATAAACTCTGTCTCCCAGAAGACTAAACGCCGCTGTGTGGTCTATTACTCCCTTATCTTAGTCAGCTGAACACCAGCACAAGTAAACCGATAGAAACTGTAGGTAAACTTAAAGGAGGAAGAAAAAAGACTAAACATAAACACTATAATGGCTACAGAGAAAATGCCTGCGGTCGTTTTAAATGACTGTGCTTTGTCCTTCTCCTCATTTCACAACCTACACGCAGTGGCATGCAGCCTATTGTTTTCCAGAGCAGATTTTAGCCAACGACTCTCCAGGCCCAGACCTAGAGGACTAATATGATCAGGAATGCACTGGGCATTGCTGTGGATCGTATATTTTGTCTCCATCAACCGAATGACTCATGCGTGGTAAAGGACTGAGTCTGTGGAATTCAGAATACAGAACCTTTAAACCTCCTCATATGATCAATGCACTATTATAACTATTATTATCATACTATTATCTATGCCTGATTTGAGTTTATCATTATTCAAATTAAACATAGGGGTTACTCATTTTGCAAAGAAAAAACAAGGCATCCAGCTTACAACATCACTGCTATTTGAGGTAATTGGACAACACATTTTTCGGAAGTACACACAATTAGAACAGCAAACATTTACATTTATGGTAAATTGTTGCATTATTAATAATTCCTGTATATGTAAATATCTGTCATAAGCTTGTCCTGTTGCTTTTCGTTACAAATCTCTCACATCCTTAACAGCAGGAGCAAACACACATAGCAAGGTAAAATGTGGCTGTCAAATGATTGTTTTTAACAGGGACTCTGGCTCGGCTGCACTGTACGTCCAAGTGTGTGAGTGTGTGTGTGTGTGTGTGTGTGTGTGTGTGTGTGTGTGTGTGTGTGTGTGTGTGTGTGTGTGTGTGTGTGTGTGTTAGCTAAGACTGCCCACAGAATAAATGTAGCTCCAACATTTTTAATGCAGAACAGCAATAAATCCAACAAGTCAAACATTTGGCTCCACTCAAGCCAACTTAGTACTAATTCTGTCACACTGACAGCTGTCTAGCCCGTCCCCTGCTTAGTTTGGTGATAAATAAGCTAACGGTAACGTTAGGTTGTTTTGCCTTTGGTGCTCTGCCTGATTCACAAAACATATAAAACCGCAAATTAGCTGCAAAACAAACCTCAAGCTTGGTAACGATGCCTTTCTCGTGAGCTTGCACTGAAGATAATACCTTTATACTTGAAGCTTACAATTCGTATCTATATAAGATCAAATAAACTACTCACTCAGTCACTGTTTGGGAAAAAATGATGGAATTGGGCCCATATATCCACCCACCAACGGAGATATTTTCATTGCAGCAGGCGGCTACAGTAACTAGATCGTGCGGTTGACAAGCTGCAAGCAAATCACCAGGCAACAGTTTGAGTGGCGTGACAACGACCAATGAAAACGGTTTAAACACTTGTTTATTCCAACGCCCCCTTCATTTGGACCAATCAGAGAACAAAACGGCAACAAGGGGGAGAAAACTGTGTTGCGGTCTGAGGGTGTTTCGTATGAGGTGGGATATTATTGTTCTAATTTTCACAATTACATAATTGACAAGATCACACTCTGCTTAACTCTGATAACATAATCTATGTAAATGACATAACAGTACATATAGCATTATAAGGACGATGTAAAGCAACACAATTCATAAACAGATCGCAAAAATGTAAAAGTTGTACACCTCACCACTGCCTTTAGGTTTATGGGTGAGGAGTTTATGGTTTTATGTCATTTTCTTACTCTTCTTTAGGGCAAACATTGCGATTTGCACTCTCTCTGAGGAAAACGTGCATAAATAGGCTATAAAGTGTTTTCTGTTTCTTCTTCCTGTCTTCTTTTAGGCATACAAATTACACCAAAATTCAGCGAATTAAATGCCAAAAGGGCTGGGATTATAGTATATGTTTTCTGGGGAATAGTGAGCATATGTTTTCCCAATCAACATTGATAGAAAAATGAAAAGCTATAGCCTATACCACACGTTGGATACATTTTGAGGAGTACAAAGCAAAAAGAAAACTGCTGATAGTGTGTGTGTGTGTGTGTGTGTGTGTGTGTGTGTGTGTGTGTGTGTGTGTGTGTGTGTGTGTGTGTCTTTATCCATGACCCTAACTAATCTGAGCTGTTGACAAATCTGTAGGATCTATACAGCTTGTTACACAAGAAACATGAAACCATGCTGCCACCCACAGGATCATCCTAAAACCTTGTTTATCTAAATAGTCTGTGATGTGTAGTTGACCCCCATAATGGTACTGAAGCTTATTTCTGTATTGAATTAAGTGTCTCTTGATTGCTTATATATACAGGCATGTGTTGCTAAATGTAACATCGCACTTTTTAGCAATCATAATATTATTAACACAATAATAACTCTGATCACAATCATCATAGAGCCATTACCTTAATGATATGTCTTCACACAATGATAATGAATGAGATAAAGTATCCCAGAGAAGTCGTTGCCGTTCAAACATTCATTAGTGTGTCAGCATGGGGTAGAGTAAATACTCTCTGGGAAGATGTTATAGTCTTATTCCAAAGCAATGGTGAGGATTTTGATCAATTTCCACATGAGAAACACCTGAAACAGGTGATACTTCCATCATACCTCACCCTGCATGCAGGACATCCATCATAAGAAAGCCAGTAAAAGAAGCTTGGTTAATTCAAGGTTTTTGTTCTCAACTAAGTTGCTATCTCATGCATGAATACAATAATGGTCCCATGGTTTGTATATTAGAAATAGAAATATATTTTTTTTCTTTATGCACAGACACATTCCTATATACAACCCCCCTTGTCCATGTTAAAAAACCTAGCAGTGAATAATTGTACTGACAAGGGTCAGATATCCTTACTCTATAACATTCTGGTGAAAAACCATAAAGACTACTGAGCATAAGAAAACTCAATGGATAAATGACTTCCAAACAGATATCTCAGAGGATGACTGGAGAGAGGTGTGCTCTAGAGCACAACTCCTAACAATAAATACCCATCTCAAACTGATTCAATATAATTGGATTATGAGAACTTCTGTTACTCCGGAAAGACTGAATAAGATGAATCCAAATATTCCTGATATCTGTGTTAAATGTAATGTCGAAAAGGGCACCTTATTTCATTGTCTGTGGGACTGCCCTAGCCTCGTGAGAGCGTCCTGATCTTGCGAGCTCCAGTTTTCCTCTCCCAGATCAGTCTGGCATCTTGAGGCAGAGAAAATTTGGAGCCGTTAGCCAAACGACCGGGCCAATCAGCGTTGGTTTTGAGGTGGGTTAGGTGGTGATAGACAGATGGTTTATCCAATCAACTAACCAGTATTTTCAGACAGTGGTAGCCCTAATTCTGTTAGCCGCTCGCTAATGCTTTTTTTCTCTTGGATCCTTCTTTTGGAATATGGTCCGGGAACTTGAAATGGTGCCTTTTATTCCTAAATTCTCGTTACACAAACGGCAAATATCCTTTACCGACATGTTGCTTGCATGCTGAGCTAACGAGCTATGCTTTGCCTGCAGCAGCAGGGGCGGGCTTGTGGTTGTATTTTCATACGCTTCGTGGATCTGATTGGTTGATTTGGCCCATCTATCACCAACATAGGTGATAAACAGATGGTTCATCCAATCAGCTAACCAGTATTTCTGCCCCTTCCCAAAAGTTCTCTAACGGAAAGTTCCCAGATGGATATGCCGAGCAAATGCGAAGCAATCCATCTGGCGGAGTCAGGTTAGGACTGCCCTGAGATACGAAAGTTATGGAATGAAGTTATAAAATGTATTTCTAAGATGACCTTAAATCCAGTGCCCGACAATCCTGCACTTTGCATTCTTAATTTGTATCCAAAGGACTGTATGTTAAACAGCAAAGAGAGGAAAATTACAGACTTATGTTTACTACAAGCTAGACGCTTGATTTCTCTCTGTTGGAAAGATGTCAAAAGCCCTTCTGTTGGTCACTGGCTAAAAGAACTATCAGCATGCCTTATCCTTGAAAAGTTAACATACACAATGAAAAAGAAATCAGCCAAATTCAAAGAGATCTGGAATCCCTTTCTTGCATTCTTGGAGAACTGTGAAGTTGAGGAAACTCTGGAAACGTGAAGGCGATATGTCCCTAACTGTCGATACCTCCTTAACCATGTGATGCTAAGCTGTGTATGATTATATAATGTCGTTACCCAGTTTTTTTTTACCCACTATTTATTTTTCCTTTGGGGTGGGGGGAGTGGATTCTTTTATAGTTTGACTGTTATATGCTTTGTTAAATGTATCAACATGTATTTTTGTAAACTAAAAATTCAATAAATAAATGTTTATAAAAAAAGAAATCTACATTTTTCAACAGCTTTGTGTATATCCAAAACATAACTTGAATGCCAAATTGTCTGCTCAGCTAATTAATGTATTCCATATCATTCATTTCTATATCACTCAGCCTAAATTCTGAAATATGATTTTTTTTAAATCAATTCCTAAATAAATGTATATACCATTGTGTGAGGCAGCTACAACAGCTGGCTTCCTGTAACCTACTGGAGAATAAATGAAGGAATGCACAGTGCACTGATGAACAACTCCAACCTCGGCACGGTGGAGGAAGTATTCACATCCTTTACTTAAAGGTCCCATGGCATGAAAATTTCACTTTATGAGGTTTTTTAACATTAATATGCGTTCCCCCAGCCTGCCTATGGTCCCCCAGTGGCTAGAAATGGTGATAGGTGTAAACCGAGCAACCCAGTATCACGCCTAAGCGGTTGAACCGAGCCCTGGGTATCTTGCTCTGCCTTTGAGAAAATGAAAGCTCAGATGGGCCGATCTGGAATCTTCTCCTTATGAGGTCATAAGGAGCAAGGTAACCTCCCCTTTCTCTGCTTTGCCCACCCAGAGAATTTGGCACACCCATGAGAGAGAGACATCATGGCTTTCAAACGAGCAAAGTGGCAGTTGGTCAAGGCCACACCCCCACCCTCCACCTTTCCCCCCCTCTCACCTCCTCAATAGCTACAGACACAGAAATGGCACATCCTAAGGAAAGCTCATTGTGGGACTGGCTCTAGTGGCTGGAATTCTGCACCAAGGCTGAATTTGGGGAAAGAGACTTAGGGGACCACTAAGGTCTATATAAAAGAGACTTCAGATACAGTATTAGGGGACCACTAAGGTCTATATAAAAGAGACTTCAGATACAGTATTAGGGGACCACTAAGGTCTATATAAAAGAGACTTCAGATACAGTATTAGGGGACCACTAAGGTCTATATAAAAGAGACTTCAGATACAGTATTAGGGGACCACTAAGGTATATATAAAAGAGACTTCAGATACAGTATTAGGGGACCACTAAGGTATATATAAAAGCCTCCAAAGAACACGTGATAGGACCTTTAAGTCAAAAATATCAATACAATAATATAAAAAAAATCTCCATTTCAAATAAAAGTACTGCACTCAAAATGTTAATTAAAAGCAAGGAATTATAATAAGCTAAATGTATTTAAAGTATCAAAGTACCTTAAATTCGCAATAAGTAGCTACTTGAATAAATATAGACTATTCACCACTGCCATACAAAGTATTTGAATGAAGTCTGACTAAAACCATAAAAGAGAGCTACATAACATATTCACAATCATTATTAATAATAATAATAATAAAACACAATGCATAGTGCCGGGTTTTCTTATTCACTTCTATTAAACGCATAGTGCTGTCGGCTACTTGGGGAGTTTCCACGAGTGCTGAACCCGCCTGAATATGGGACTGGAGACTAGTGTGATATAATAAATTTGGAGGCGGGGAAAAGCCGAGTTTACTATGAGTCATATGTTATGCTATTGGGCTAATGTGATGACGTACTCTCGTTATTTTAATTAACTGAGAGCTGTAATCCCCTTTCCTGGTATAGCTAATGTCACAAACCTTTATAGAAATTCACTGTGTTTTAATTTAGATTGTTTTTTTTTTGTTTGGGGGAGGGCGGGGGGGCTAATTCATAACCCTATTATCCCTAAACCCTAATTCATAAAATATTAAAATAAGTTTTGGTATTTAATACCCACATTATCTGTGTTGTATTATTCTATTTTATAGACTAATTGAAATGTCGATAATTATGCGATCTTCTCTTGTAAACATTTTTATTCTGTTCTATACAATTTGTTTACTTATTTAATTTCATTTTCTCCTTCACATTACTTATTTGAATTAGCAGCCTTTGCCTTGACAACAGGCTGCGTGGTCAGAGTTTTAGTGGCTATATTAACATCATTTTTCAGTTTTGAGCCAAGGAATGGGACGCATCGGAAATACCTTTTAGAGAAGAGAGAAAGTGAAGATGAATTACTAGTATAACTTTCTGGAATCCAAAATTACAGACTGAGTACAAGTACAGACGCTGATTGGTTAAAACAAGTAAGCCTTTGTCCGATTGGCTGTAAGAATGAGTATCATGAGAATCAATTGGCCTACAGCTATGCACACTGAGCCCATGTCGCTGTTTTTGCTTGTCTGTGCTCGTCGTTCAATACTATCTTTGGCATAAATTACATGCGTGTAAGCATACACTACATTTGTGAAAAAAATGGCAGCTGGCGATTACAGAGAAGTGTGAGGATCTTCACTCGAAAAAAAACACGACACTTGTAAGTTTTTTCTTCATACTTAACTATATAGAGTTTCGAGAGAGTGTCAGATAAAGCTACACGACCCTGGTTATGTGTAATTTTCCTTGATAATATGGAAGAAACTGCTCTCAGAGGGTTAACGTTGACGCTACGGTTAGCCCAACCTAGATAGTTATTAGCCAGCAGTGGTAGCTAGCAAATCCAGCAGTCCCAGTTGTCAACATTGGGCCCAGACATATTACCTAGAACAGTAGCTATACATTACTGTTACACATCATATACACGGCGCCCGAGAGCAAAGATGCAATATTTAAAATGATTAGCTGTTTTAAGTGTTATTATGTAAAGTAAATTAGCGTTATAACGCTAACGTTACCTATCTCGGCATTTAGCTAGCTGTTATCAGCTAGCTAAGTTAACATTTGAAGGCTGAGTTGATATATCCAGCCAGCCTACAGTTAATGTAGATAGGTAGGGTTAACGTTACCTAGCTAGAGTAACTTAGGTGAGAAAAACATGGGAAGGTGTGCAAATAATTGTCTACTGTTAAGTTAGCTCGATATTGTAACGTCAGGTAATAACAAAATCCATAGATATAATGTTAACGTTAATTTGGCTCAAGGCAACCGTAGCTTCATAGTAGTCCAAAGTCGTTCATTTCACCGTTAATTTTAATGAGTTAGGCAGTGTTTTTGTTTACTGTTATCGGTCAGTTGACTTTGAAGACACGCAGTCCTGTTTTCTTCATTTTTCACCTCAACATGTAGTTTTTTATTTACCTGCCTAACGTAACTAACTCAGTAACACTAATGAACTAGCTTGTGTCTTTAGGGGTCATGAAGTTCGTAGATAACATAAGTATTTCACTGAAATTTGGAAATGCTGATACACATTCCCTACACAAAGTTAAATTCAGTGTCTCAGTACACCCCAGGCCTGTCGTTAGTGTTAAACCTGAAAAACCCACCCTGTTACAGGCTTCCTGGCTCGGTGGGGGTGTCCATAACTGGAATACCACACTAAGGTGCATGAAAGAAGTTCTGATACATTTTATTTTACGAAAAAGAGTCTGCTTTCCCCTTGCTAACAGCAGGACCATATCACTCATTTTCTCTGCGGTTCCCTGCAGCAGGTTATTTTCAGTGCTACTTCTGTTTTTGCTTTAAATCGTAGATAGATTCATTCAGTATCACTTTTGTTGGGTTTTGGTCAGTTTAACAAGCAACTTTAAGACCTCATCTAAAGCTCTCTATGAGATGAATTGATAATGAAAAAAATCAGTAGTTACGGCCCTAGTATTGACATCATAAGGTTACGAAAATGGTACATGGACTATTTTAAAAAGCAACCAGCTATTATCTGCATGTTAAACTACCTATAGGTATGTATGTACTGTATGTTAACAACCTATAGACCTATTCATATACAAACATTACTCATTTCTACTCAATTCCCCAAAAATAATATGCATTAAAAGCCCTTGTATTTTGTATTGTAATTGATTCACATTGTAATTTTGACTGTTCCTTATATGAATTAACTAATGTATCTCTTTGGAACTATTTTGTGTGTGTTGCATTTCATTTGAAATATTTTCACCTTTGGTATTTTTTAGAACACAACTACACCGGCATAGAAGCAGACCTGGTCACCATCAGTCACCATGGGAAAAACTCAGCTAAAAGGCAAGGCGACATCATTTTACTATGCTTGATAAAGACTGTGATCATGAAGTTGAATTTTTTTTTTTTTTTTTTTTTTTTTTTTTTTTTTTCTTGAGGAGCACTTTAATCAAGTGCAATAAATGAAAAATACCTAAGTGGGTATACAGTTGGACTGTAGGGGATTTATAGTGTGATAGCTTCATTTGTGTCATGATTGCGGGTTACTGAAAGCATTTCAGAGTTGTTAATGTGATATTTTTGTGCCATAGACTGAAATGACTTTCTCAAGGCTTTAGTACAGTATTTCATAAATTGGGTGCATAGAATTTCAATATTTTATTCAAGTTTTGACACTAATTTACTTTAGAAATCATTATTTATTATCAGTTTTCAGAATATTATTTCTGAGTCGTGTTAAAGTATGCACATGAGAAAAGTTATTACAAGGTAATTATAATGTGTGAAACAGTTGTTGGACAAAGTTAGAAATAGGGGCTTGACCTGCCAGACATGACAATATGTTTGTGAAGAGGAAATTGCACAGATAAATCCATTAAAGCTGTATTTTAAGGTTTGTTAAAACAACTTTTGTATTTGCATACATTTTATAAAATATATTTGTTTTTCATCTTTATCATTTTAGATCAGAAAGATGTTAAAAAAGAGAAACCAGGAAGAATGGTTCCACTGTCAGGTACAAGCCCTGCAACAACTAAAGGTGAACTTTTTATTTGGTATTTTGTGATGGTGTTTGCCTTTTATTTGTGATTTATTTTTTATTTTTATTCCCTTAGATTACTTTGGTTGAACACAAGAAGAGCTACATTAAGCGTTTGCATTATCAGAAGAGCCCTATAGTGGTTATTCACTGATGAACTTTTTAAATGACATGACATTGGTAGACTCTACATACTGCTAGCATTGGCACAACAACAGACTTTGTCATAGATTTTCGGTCTTTCTGAAAAGATCAAACACGATAGTGAGATTTTCTGTGCGGATTCTAAGCTATGAGAGAATCTATTGCCTAGTTAAGGATAGTGGGCCACAAAAGGGCTTGGAAAGGAACTAGACTTTGGCTCACCATACTTCGTAGTCTTTAAAATTTAGGTTTCAGTTAGCGAATGATATTGTGACATTCTGCTCAAGCATTTGCTAGATTATGTGTAACCTTTTTATAAGCAAAATATTTAATAGTTTGCATTTAACAGCTATTGTTGCAGTAAAAACATTTACTTTTTTGTAATTTTTGTTTAGATGCTTTCAGCTGGGAAGAATATCTAAAAGAAACGTCTTCTTTACCTGCTCCACCAGGCTGTTTTCGTCAGGTATGTCCTCCTGATTTTTAAGGTGTTTAATATTTACCAGGGGCCAGTCACATGAATAGACCTAGTGTTAGACTTAAATGTAAGTACATTTTAATGAACTGGGTAAGAATTTGCAGAAGTTGAACTTAAACTGAACACGTTTCCTCACCCTGATTAGGACCCCTGTTGGTCTAAACCTGGCTGGAGCAATGGGCTGATTAAATTATGATTTGTGTGCTGTGTATTTGAGCATTGCTTACAGCATCAGTATCCCTTATGATACTTATATTATTCTAAAATGTGCAGGCTAGAGTCCCGCCCTCCAACGACTTCAAGGTGGGAATGAAGATTGAAGCCCATGACCCGCGCAATTCCACCTCAGTTTGTATCGCAACCGTGATGGGTTTAACTGGGGTTCGTCTGCGTCTCCGTCTGGACGGAAGTGACAACAGCAATGACTTCTGGAGACTGGTAGACTCCTCGGATATCCAGCCTATTGGCACCTGTGAGAAGAATGGAGACATGCTGCAGCCACCGCTGGGTAAGTAATCAGGGGAGATGGGATGGAAGCACATTGTTATCAATTAGAATCATTTCAAGACAATAAAGGAAAGATCTTAATCTTGGTATCTTTGCATTTGTCTGCTAAACTGCCAGTTATAAAACGTGTGCAATACGGAAAGAAGAAATGGTAGACTGATAAAATTGAACTGAAAATAGTTGTTGGACCATGCTGTAGAAAATGTTGCGAAAGTTTCCCGACCAGCATTAATTATCATTATTATCATATTTACTTGTATTCTTTGAAAGAACCTGAAAGTAACAGAAGGTTGGGAGGAATGTTTGGTTTATATTGTTGTAATACAGCTTGAATGATTAGAAGGGCAAGATAATAAAGTGGCAGACATAGATGTGTGTTAAATAGATGTACACAAAAATATGTCCCAAAGTTTAAATTCCCTCCATTTGACTTTGGTTTAGTTAATACAAATCAGAAAAATGACAAAATAGTGGTCACTGGGTCAAGGAAATAAAAAGATAGCAACATTGGAAGTTACCCACAAAAGCACACAATAACAATAACTTTGGATTTTTGTGTTCTGAATTAGCTTATCTCACTTTTGTTTTAATGTTATTACATTTTCTCCCCAAGGATTTCGGATGAATGCCTCCTCATGGCCCATGTTTCTGTTGAGAACCTTAAATGGAGCCGAAATGGCGCCAGCACTCGCCTTTAAAAAGGTTAGTGTTGCTTCAAAAAGCTTTTGAAGACATCTGTTATACACAAATACCTAGCACAGCCTGCTGGAGGGCCTGTGGAACAAATGAGGCCAATCACTTTCATGTCTTTTTTCTTTCTTTCTTTTCTTTCAGAAAAGTGTAGTGAAACTCCCCCTATGTTGTAACTAGAGTGCAGTTTGGGACGCGTTTTTCTGTCCGACCCTGGCCCGCGTCTGACAGAGCAGTAACCGAACCCGACTCGAGCCCGACTGACATTAAGATATTTATATCAGAGCGCGACCCGAGCACGACACAGTTAAAATCAATTTTTTTACACTAATGACACATTTCGTTTGTGTGGAAAGCTTTTCTTAAGCAACTGTAGGAAGGCATTCGGAAATGTCAACAGATGAGCGCATCAGCGCACACGGAGCAACAAGCGCACGTTAACACAGGCGCGCACCTACATAGGCCTAATTAAGCTGTTTTAAATTTAAAATGTTCATTGCCTTATCGCGCTGATGTGACCGAGCCCAACCCAAACCCGAACATCATTTCTAAATCTGTCCAAGCCCGGCCTCTGGTATCCATCCTCTAGTTCTAACTGATCCTACTGTTGATATACAAAAAAAAAAAAAAAAACTTTGGGCCTGGGAAGAAAACTGATATCGATATGAGGATGACTATGGACACAGATGGAAAATCTTTTTTCTTTCTTATTCTTTGTACCAGGAACCTGTAAATCATATAACAAAAGAGAAAATATGTAAAAAAAAAAGAAAAACCTGTTGGCCTCAATAAAGATAAAATAAAATAGAAAAGAAAAGATCTGTTATATAAACAATATGGCGGCATCGTATTGACATTTGAAAGTAGTTGTAACGAGGATATTGCACTCATTTACAGGAACCTCTGAGGCCCTCCCAGAACAACTTCAAGTCTGGCATGAAGCTGGAGGCCGTGGACAAGAAGAACCCATACCTCATCTGCCCTGCCACCATTGGGGAAGTGAAGGGCGATGAGGTCTTTATCATGTTCGATGGGTGGCGGGGTGCCTTTGATTACTGGTGCAAGTATGACTCCCGGGACATCTTCCCTATGGGCTGGTGCTCCCTCACAAAGCACAGCCTCCAGCCGCCAGGCAACAGTGGTAAGTGTCTCCCTCCAGGTGGCAGCACAAGTCTGCGCATACAATGAGAAATGAGGCAGATGTTGTTTGTAATCAATGTTTCCTTCATATGCATTTAGTAGCGGTTAACACACACACGTACACACACACACATACACAGTTGGGAAACTGCGCCCACAGCTAGAATAATATAAACACCGTTATCGTTAATCATCTGGTTTTAATGCTTAGTCTGGCAGAGTAAAATGTACACAGTCTAATCTTTAGCAGGTGCTGGACGCGCAGTAAAAGAAAGCATGAATTGTGCCTCTTGATCTACAGTATGTATGATCTAATTACACCATATTAACACATATCCCAGAGGAGGTCTGAATGCAGTTTGAATGAATGAATGCTGTTATAGTTGTGGTTTCAGAGTTTGTAAAAGGGTTTGTTATGGTTCTGCAGCTGGGTTGGTGTTGTTGGTCAGTGGTTGTTCAAGTGAAGGCATCTTCACGTTTTCACTAAACTCTCAGTAAACTTTATAAAATATACTGAATGGAAAATAAACAATTGTCTTCAAATGAGGAAAAGTCAGTAGAGCTCTAAGATTAAAGACGTTCTGTCTTTAATCTTTAAACATTTTTATTTTCCTGGTTAAGTAAAACTTCTCTACAATGCTCCGGAGTCCCGACAGTGGCTGAATTTTAAAGAAAGTTTGGTTGCTTAGTAACAAGTTTAACGTGGTGGTTTAAACAAGGTCCTCTTGATAAACTGGGTCTACATCAAAACAGGAGAGCCATTAGCACTGAGCCAACAGTCCTGAGAGACATAGTGTGTATTGCATGTGAAACTCTGCAGACGCTACACTACAGAGAGTAACAAGTTGGAGGGGAAGGATGAAGGAGGAGGATTTATGTTCTTCACATCGTACCTGTTTACATAGAAAAAATATGTTTGCATAAAAGCGGCTCAGTCCAGTCTCTGACTTTTGCTCAACTGCGTTTGTGTAAAAGTCTCTGAATGGAGAAGATTAGATTATCAACTACAAAACACATGAAAAATATCTGTTGCTTTTTTTATTTTTATTTTTTAAGATTTTTTGGTATTTTAGGCATTCAATTATATAAGACACAGACAGGGAAAGCGAGGTGTGGAATGACATGGAGCAAAGGGCCGCAGGTCAGAGTTGAACCTGTGGCTGCTGCGTCAAGGAGTAAATCTCTATCTATGTTCGCCCACTCTACCAGGTGAGCTAACCAGGCGCCCCAGCTGTTGCTGTTTAAATGTACTTTAACCTGATCATGTATGGTTGGGAGGGATTATGAAAAGCACACCCACTCTCTTTCCCTACCACCCCTGTATCTCTACTCCCCCGCCATATAATACTGATCAGTCTGTCGTCTCCGACTCTACTGGCCGCGTGGGCTTTGTTTTACATTTTGGAGGAAGATGAATTATTTGGCTTTCTGTGCGTGGAATCTTCAGTACATACAGAAAGCAAAAAAATGTTTACTTGCTGAGTAAATAGGGGTTGCTTTATGTGGGTAGGTGTTGATGCAAATGTTTACCAATCGGTTTTCCCTTTCAGCACGATGTGAGTTACACATTTACTCTGTCTCTGGTCTTGGCGTTAGGCATTTTTGTTATTTGTAGAGAGAACCAGCATTCACAATACACACATTTACAATAATAAAGATGGTGATACCTCCTTTTGATGGTTAGAGACGTCATAGACTATGTGCCTGGATTCTCTGCATCCAAGAGTTAGGTGTTATTGTGTATGATTATATTTAGTTTTACTATTTCTTTGCTGCAGATGTCTATGACCTTTATCTTTGGAATTATATGTATGTATTATATTATATGCATGAATGGGTAACATTATAATGCTCATTCATTTTTCACTGGCCCACCTGTGAGTTTCTACAATGTTCAGAATAGGTTTCCAGAATACGTTAATTAGCTACCAGAAAAATGCATTGTGTTGCTGCTGTTGTTGTCGTCATTTTCTTCAAATTAGGGACATTATTATTTAGAGGCTTCCAACTTGTCTGTGTAATAGCCTGTGCAATAGGCCTTGCTGTTAATAAGATAGTGTTGTAATATGGCTTTGATACTACTGATGAAGTTATTTATAGAGTTAATGACACGCAGTTTGTCTCTCTAATTAGCCAGGGGAGACAGTGATGGGGCAAGTTGCAAACCGTTCTTCTTTTGGACATGCCTTCATAGTCTAAACGGAGCCAACCGGCCATCGTTAATGATGTGCAAAGACTACGTTTCTTTCTCTTTTTATATCCATGTATGTGTATGTGTGTATGTTTTTGTATAGGGGCCATTAAAGATCCTTGGAAGTATACTCAAACCTGTCATATTCAGGTTTTGCATATTTAAGGAATCATGTTCATTTACTTGTATTTCTCTCTACCAAGTTTCCGTGAGCAATGTAGAACGAGTTTCTACTCATGTGGCCTCTCAATTTGCCGTCTATAGCTACAGCAGAATCCATTGGTTCCATGAAGAGATTTAGTTTCTTAGATTTTTAGGAGCTTCTAGTGTGGTAGCTCAGTATTTTTTACATCAACTCCCTCCATACCAATTGTGTTGTTTGATGCTGTTATTGCAGTTACCCTGCCAAAGAACCTGCAGATCCTCCCGGCGTCACCCTCCAAGCCCAGCAGGCGTTCCATGCAGTCCCCCTACAGACTCCCCAACCCTCTGCCCCCTTTGCCTGTCCGGAAGGGGGTAAGAGGCCGTCGGCCCAAGAGTGAGACCATCGCTCTACTCAAAGCCGTGGCTGAAGCAGCCGCTGCCCAAAACGGAACTGTACCTGAGAACACACAGCTCGTACCCAGGCCCCATAAGAAGAGAGGCCCCAAGCCTGGAAGCAAGGTCAGCCCCTGCTGAACAAAGCCAAACTCTGAGATATTTAAACATTTAAGAACATTTCTCATGTTAAATTGCATCTGCAAATGAATGTGTCTTTTTCAGCGGAAGCCCAAGCTTCTCCAAAGCCCAGCACAGATGCCCAGCATCCAGGTTCCACAAGAAAGCCCCCCCAGCCTCAACTCTGTGGTTTCGACAGGTAAGGATTAATGATCGTCTGCTTCCTATAATTAGCTATTACTCAATTAAAGCTATCATTAGAATATCTTATTTGCTCCCTGTGTTTCTTGTGTGGTTCCAGTGTGTGTGTATGTGAATAAGCACGGAAACTGTGGTCCCCACCTGGACAGGAAGCAGATGCAGCATCTGCCAGACCACTTTGGCCCGGGGCCAGTGAACGCTGTGCTCCAGCAGGTGGTCCAGTCGTGTATAGACTGCGCATACCAGCCTAAAGTCCTGCTCAGTGCTCTGCAAACTCATTCAGGAGTAGGAGAGATTGTCCGAGGTAGACACACACACACACACACACACGCACACACGCACACACATACGCACACGCGCACACACAGATGATACCAGTTATCATATAAGTTGTGTTATTGGAAGAAGAAGAAGAAGAATAATGAGTTTATTAGATGGCTGGACAAGTAGCCAAGCCTTTTTTTGTGCGACAGATAGACCAATAAACATGTTGTCCTTCACAGTGAGAACAGATGGTGGAGTTAGCATGGTCAAACTCCCATCAGCCTCCAGTGCTTCCTTTGTGCTGCGGTTCTTGGAGACTATGTGTCGTCACCTGCAATGTGACAACCTGTTCAGCAGCCAGCCGTTCAGCCACTACGCTGCTTATGACAGGACCAAGTCAGGTAAACCCTGCGTTCAGGAAACACCAGTGCTCCATCAGGGAAAAGCCTCTGTCGCATGTTCTAGTAAACTAACCCTGAGACAAAAACTAGGAGGTAACATTGTCATTGGTTATACAGTCCATCGTTGCTGTGTTTCAGTGAAAGAAGAGGCGTTGGACGCTCCATCTCTGGCTCGGGGGACTAAACGGAGTCTCTCTGGAGTCTCCCCAACGTATGCAGCCCCTCTGTCACCTAAACATTTACGTACCGAAGCTCACCCTTCAGAAGGTACAGCTGCAGATGTTTAATACTTGCAATACTCTTTATACTAACTGAAATTGTTACCTAGTAGACCTTCATGACCATATCGATTACACCATATGTATGTTTCCTACACATGAAAGCAAAGCAGCACAAAACACCACTAAATCCCATCATAACATTGTATTTGTATTGCTTGACTTGAATGCTGTTTATAAATCAAAGTTCTGTTCATGAGCACTGTCACATCACATGTACTGTGTATATATTTGACCGTTGTCTCAAAGGCGGATGAAAGTGTATTCTAGAAGCTTTGACAGAATGACATTTGAATGTCCGTTGTGTTTTTCTCTCTCCAGCAGAGACCCTGCCCCATGAAGAGAACAACCTAATAAAGGAGCAGCGCTATATGGACTCAGCCTCCAACTCCATGACCCCTCGGCCCCAAACAGTGCGCAGCTCCTCAGAGTACCACGCTCAGGCCAGCAGCCTGTACCACCTGGGCACAGCCATGCGCCGCCACTCCTCCAACCCCGCAGAGCTCAGCTCCGCACAGCCTCTCAGACGGGTCGAAGGTACCGTAAGAATCTGTGGAAGTAACAGTGCATGTGTACACGTGCTTTCTTCTGCCTCCCTCGCTCAGTGTGTGTGTTCTGCTTTGGTAGCAGCCAGCTCCACCACAGGCCCTGAGGCGCTGGTGTCTGAGCAGGAGAGTGTGCCGCTGCCCAGCAAAAACCCCTCCTCCTGGTCCATTGAAGAGGTGATGCAGTTTGTGAGGGGTGCTGACCCCACAGCGTTAGCCCCACATGCTGAACTATTCAGAAAACATGTAAGTTAACAGTTCCATGATGCTGCTCTTCGTCTTAAGCTAAAAAGGATATACAATAAATTGAGTCCCATTCCTTTGTTTCCTCAGGAGATTGATGGAAAAGCTCTGATGCTGCTACGGAGCGACATGATCATGAAGTACATGGGTCTGAAACTGGGGCCTGCGCTGAAGTTATGCCATCACATAGAAAGGCTGAAACAAGGCAAACTGTAAGAGGAGCCGGGGCAGCCCTGTCCCGGCCAGGCCCATGAGCAATAAGCCCTGAAGGAGCCGGCGTTTGGACACTGACTCATGGGGCACGCAGGGGGCGACATGTCACTCTCGACTCCACCTCAGGGGACTGAATAGATGTTACACTTCATCCCAACTTCCAGAGTGGAGAAAGTGTGCCGTGCATTGCTGACACGTTACCTCATCCCCTCATCAGTGAACGAAAAGCTGTTCAAGTCTAACAGACGGCTATTTGACTTTTAATGAAATCCCAAAGGAAAATAATCCCTGTAGTGTTTACATTTGCATAGCACATGAGCACACGAGGACACATTTTTTTTACGGAGATGAAATCTTTTGATCCTGGTTTTGGATCCCCAAAGATGGAGAATGTTTCTTCTTATATAATGTTTTTATTCTTGATGAATTTCCACTTAATAAGGAAGGGTTGGTATACGGAAAAAATACAAAAAATAAATCCATCAGATGTTCTTCCCCATGCTCTTGAAGAGAATTTGAAAGCACTCTGTGCTGTTGTATAGCCGTTCTCACTCTTCACATCCGCCTGCTCAAAGGATGCTAATATCAATGCATTCCATTTCATTCACACAATGCTAGACGGCCGTTTTCATTTGCTTGAGCATTGTCGGTATCATGTAGGGATCGTGTCATATTCTGACAGTTTTGATCGAACCTCACCTTTTCCACTAGTGTCGTGCAGGATCTCCTGCTCTGTGGCATGATGTATTATTGTGTCTTAGCGAGCCCTACGTCGCCTCTCACTGGTCTCAATGCAGTTCTTATCAAAGTCCAACCGTTTGTGTCCCAAGCTCTGAGCCAACTTAGGGCTTAGGGTTATGGGTTTATTAACGTCAATTGACAGATTGTTAAGACATTTCGAAGGGCTTTTTTTTTGGTTTAGTTTTGATGTAATATTTTTTATCAGTCATAAATCATGTAAGCCTGTCGGTCCGCCTACGGCCTCAGTGTTGTCACTTTTGACCGTTACAATCACTGTTAGCAATGAAAACAGATGTGTACAGTTTTATGGGTTTAACCATGAATATCAGCGACAGAATGTACATTTTGTAGAAACGTAATATTTTAAGAAAATCATATACATAGGTTAGAAATGTGAAGATGAAGGGGATGGGGACGTGGTGAATATTTCACAGTGGATTCCATTCTGCTTTTTAATACTTAACGCTTTTAGTTCAAATACTCCCTGTAATAGACTCTGCCTTGCTTTACCTATGACATTTCTCAGGTTTATGTGGTCTTTGTTAGTACAAGCTTTTGTAGCATACTGTTTATAATATACTTAACAGAATTCTGCTGTTATTTCCTTCCTCGATTTGAAAAGACTTGTGCCATATGATACTCAACACAGGATCGAAGTGCTGTTGAGTTCCTTCTCTTATCTTCTTCAAACTACTTGAAAAATGTGTTGCAAAAAAGTCACTTGTCCATTATGTCACACCAGATAAACAATATGTGTTTATGATGTTGTGTATTTCCTTTTTATAAATCTACCAAAAACAACAGGTGTGTGTCTTGTTAATGACGGGATGCATTTTCACAGTTTCTGTGACATTTGTTTTGAAATGTTACCTCTCAAGCGTCAGAAATAAGCAAGGCCTGCTTGTGTGGACATGGGATAGATAGATAGATAGATAGATAGATAGATATATAGATAGAGAGAGATATATATATATATACACACACACATATATATATATATATATATATATATATATATATATATATATATATATATATATATATATATATATATATATACACACACATATATATATATATATATATATATATATATATATATATATATATATATATATATATGTATATATATATATATATATATATATATATATATATATATATATATATATATATATATATATATATATATATATATATATATATATATATATATATATATATATATATATATATATATATATATATATATATATATATATATATATGAAAAATCAATGTGAAAACATGTTGGGGACTAAAAAATGATTCTGGAACAAGGAAGTACATCTAAAATCCAACAACTGTTGGGACAACTGCACAAAACATACAGTACATTGTACCAAGGAGGACTTTTGTTCTCAGACTGTATCTACAGTAAAGGCTTTTAAATCTTAAACTCTCAACTGCATGCAAGTCATTTCCACATCAGTACACTTTATGCTAAAACCTGTCTTGTTACCATGGTTACGTCATTCACAGTCCATGCAGTTTGTGTGTGTGTGTGCGCGTGCACACTGAATTTATTATAAATCACTTTAACATGGCACTCAAGACTATTTTAGTCTCCTAAACTGCAGAGCATTTGCTTACACGAGGGAGCGAAGCCGTTTACCTTTCAGCAGCCTGTGGAGGATTTTCATAAAAAAACATATTGAGATAAATAAAATGGACTGTCGTCAAGAAAAAAAAGGCAGAGACACAAAGTCAGACCTCAGAGATTTTAGTTCACTTCCATATAAAAAGCACACATACTGTACAGTAAGCAAACATTTAACTGGGTTTCTTCACTGATCTGAATGCAAATAAGAAGCAACTGTACCTGTCAAGAGACTGACAGGTACAAAGGAAGCAGGTTTATTTTTTATATCCAGTCACACTGTGTCCTAACTGACCATCCAGCATATATACAGACTATAAATAAAAGTTGTACAAAGAATAAATTAGCGTGAAATCCTGTACAACCAGAGTGATCAGTTCAAACTACTAAACCAAAGAGCACTCTGTTGAAAGGACTGCAGACATGAGTTAAAGTAAGATGATCAGGGATTACTAAAGTACATCAATATAAATAAAGAACAGGTCAAAAGTAGAGCTTCTAGGTATTTTCCATCCCTCCTTTGTTCATCCAGACAGTCTGCATATGGCTGCTATAATTCACAGATTCCATAAATGCTATAATCACAAAAGGGCAGCACAGTAGAATACGTGGGAAACCCTGTAACGTGAGGATAAATAAACTGACACACAAGAATACTCTCACATTCACAACTCTGATCATAACAATGGGACGGAGGGGGGGGTCTCACTAGTACTGATTCTAACAACAGACTAATATCACACTTCATAATTATACAGTATTTTCTCTCACTGATCCCAAAAATCTCATTATTTCTTCTTTAATCTGGCTGTTCACTTCAACTTCATCTCCTCTCCACATTCTAAGTTGATTTAACTGGTGAGAATAATATTAAAACTTCCACGTAGATTCTCTTCATTAGTCTGTTAATGGAAACAGTGTGTGTGTGGGGGGCTCTAGTGTTTCATGCACTTGCTGTGAGGGGTTTTCTCCGCGTTGGCTTGTATTTTGAAGCACTGCCAGCTAATCAAAAACGGCTAATTCAGCCAGCAACTAAAATAGCTCTTTTCCAGAAATACTTTCCTTATATTTGGACAGGCCTGTACAAAGTTCTATTTAAATGTGAAGACAATTAAGACGTCCCTTTTTCTCCCCTGCCCTTAAACAAAATAAGAATGTATTTAGTCATGACTGATGGCTGTTGCCAACATGTAGGCTATTTTTTTTTATGAAATCGTGGCTCTGGCCTTGCCAAGTCATTATTAGCCTGTCATGCTAAACCCCTATCGGAGAATGCATCGCTTCAGTGAGCGACTGATGACTATGGGAATTTCCGACCATGGGACACGTTTAAACAGTCTCGGCCACGTCCTGCCAGTACATACTGCTCTGCTCTGATCAGTGAGAACCTCAACTATCAGGATTGGTTTTAGGTCTTCAGTGCACTTCAATAAAAGTTACATATGGAAACAAACCATGATGCCAAATGGAAAACTGGAACCCATGTGTCTTTGCTGTAATTATAAAGTCAAAAAATGTTCCCTCAATATCTCTGATTTATAAAGACCATCTCCAAAGCCACACGGAGAGCCCATTACGATGCCATACGCAAAAACGTTCCTGCTGGAGTATAACACTGTAGAGAAGTCTGAAAACTCCCAACGGAACACATTTCTGTAACTACGGTGTCACGCTGTCAGACACTCATGAGCCTCAGCTTATGCAACATTTGGAGTGTATGAGTTTGATCACAGAAATGTCCCCACAAGTGTGTTATGTTACACGCTGTGGAGGGGTTACCAGAGAGCCCTCCAAGTATTAATCCTCCTGGGCCGAGCGCTCTCACTTCCTGGGGAGCAGCGCTGCAAGTCGCTGCTTCTTCATGGGCAGGAAATGGATCTCCTGCGAGCTGACCTTCTTCAGTTTGATGGCTCTGTTCTTAGGGAGCTTCTTATGCGGGTTGTTGGGGTCGTGCTGCTCGCCGTGGGACGCAGACGGCACGCCGTAGAGCTGCTGCAGAGACGGCCCCTGGCTGCCGTCCCGTTTGATGGAGAAGTTCTTGGTGGAGACTCCCGACAGGCCTTTGATCTTTCCGCAGAGGATGGCGGGGATGGCGTCCTTCACCGAGACGATGACTTTGGCCGTCTGCGAGGTGCTGACTATCTCCAGGTTGCCGGCTGCGCTCAGAGACGCCTGCTGACTCAGAGAACTCGACCCACCGGCGCTGCTGTCAACCACCCACTTGTGCTGCCGGCTGAACTCCAGCGAGGCCAGACTGCCCAGGAGTTTGGAATCTAAACTCGGAGTGCATTCAACACCCAGAGACAAAGACGTGCCACTAGCGTCTTGGCCAGAACGCAACGCTGCTTCCCTGTCGGACTGAACGCACTTTTTCCTCACAGCGGGCACTGACAAGTCGAGCACGCTGTCCTGCTGAGGGCTGGGGTACTCCTGTTTTAGTTCAACTGGACACGCTCTGACAGAAAGGTCCAGAGCCTGTCCCTCATCTACAGGGAGCGAGGACGGAGACACATTTTGCGGCTGGAACGATGGCATGCATCTGCGTGAAGACAACGAAGGAGAGGTAGTATCTTTTGGAGACGTTTGAGTGCTTTTACTCACAGTGCAAACCGGTTTTGGCATGTTCCCCTTTGAGTCCTCAGCCTGAGGGACAGGGATGGGGATGGGAAGAGGGACGGGCAGAGGAACCGGCAGGGGGATGATGACAGGGTAGGGGACCAGAAGTGTGGCAGGAGGGACTAACGGGGCCAGAGGGGAGCTGTAGGGAGCTGTGAGGGGAGGAAGCGGGAGGAAGGTGGAGCCCGGTGACTGACAGGTTGATGAACCGGCCTGGGACGGGAAGAGATCCTGCAGGATGGCAGCAAAAGCTGGATTCTGCAGGAGAGAGAGAAGGTTAGCATCCTGCGTCTGTCCTGCTGACTTCTGGTCCACCGCTGGAGGCAAACCAAACAGATTGGGACACAGGACGTTGTTCTGGAGCGGCAGCTGAGGGCAGTTAGTGCTCTGAGGAATCACAGAGGGGCCCATGTGCTGGAGGACCTGCTGATCCAGGACCAGGGGAAGTGAAACAGGGCTCTGGCTTGTTATCAAGTACGGTGCTGCCCCCATTTGGCCGAGCTGCGCTCCGGCTGCTCCGGCCATCTGGAGGTGAATGGGCAGCATCAGCGGGCTGTCTCCCAGGCACACCGGGTGCAGCACGGTCGTGGCGACTTTAAGCGCCACGCCTCCCGGAGATTCAGCAGTGGGGCTCACAACTGGTGGCGCAGGAGGCTCCATCCGGTTAGAGAGCCCGCCTTTGCTCAGTCCTGTCGCACTGCCGCCGCCGCCGCCGCAGGACTCAGCAGGACTGAGCGGGTTTCCTCCATCCTCCACTTTACTGGGGATTTCTCCTCCTCCCACGTCAGCGCTGCACACGTCCGTCTGGGACTGTGTCCCGGTTACAGACACATCATCGCTACCCTCCATGGTTCAGTTTCAGGAGTCAATCGGAATCTTCATCAAGTGCTAGTGACAGGTCTCATCCATTATGCCCTGAAACACATGAAACACAATGTTTAATGATGCGCAGTAGTTTCAGACATTTGTAATAATAACCCAGAAGTGTACACAGTGCCGTAGAATTCTCTGGAATTTGTCCTCCGAGCAATGCTATTTGAAGGACACTAGCTCTATGTTGTGTCTATTAGAGCTCACAAAGGACTACTGTTAGGTATGTTCTTTTATTTTTAGCATTATAAATGGCTTTTATGAGTTTTAATTATCACAGCAACATATTCCATAACATTTAGATTGAGATAAAATACAAAAAGGGCTCTCTGGTGGTTCATTATTGCACTTTGAAGCAGCAAAGACTGAGATATCCTGAATTTTAGTCTTTTTGTTTAGCTCCAAAAAACACTCCTTCATTTATTAATTCATCTAGTTTTTATTTTCTTAGTAGTAGTTGCTGTTTACTTATTCATTCGCTAAATTTATTTTTTATTTTCATATTTTATTCCTGTTTTTTCAATTACTTATCTATTGGTTTATTTTATTTTATTCCATCCAAAATTGGAAAATGATGGATGGAAGTGCTGTGAGATTCCAATAAAAAAATAAAAATAAAAAAAAATAAAACACTGCTTCCTACATTTCCCATAATGCAACCCTCTCTGCCTCAAAAACACCTGCACAAATTCCACACCTCCTGTTTGTAACAGACTTTCTGCTAAATAAAATGTGTAATCTCCAAACCTAATCTGAGACAACCCTGATGACATGACTATGACATCATCGAGGTCATCTTCTCAGGCTTGAAAAAGCTCCACCAGAGCGACATCAGAGATTATACACCAGTGTGTACAGGCTGAGAAGATAATTGGGCAACCCATCCCACAAACAATTATCATCATGAATCATCCCAAGGAAGCGAGTAGGAGCCATTGGAGTAGAACACAGGAAATTAAGATTGGGAACATGACTGAGGCTGTCTGTTGTATGTTCCAGTCAGAGCCCGATCCCCGTAACTGTAATCACACGTTCAAATGTAAACAGAGACTAGTCTAACAGGAGATAATGACAGTTTGCTTGTCTTATGTGAAGCACTTTGAATTGTCTCGTTCAGGTGCTACAGAAATAAACTTGCATTGCCTCAGAACTGCGTACGCCTAATATTGTTGATTTTATCGTTGACTTATTTGCACTACCACCATGACACCCCCCCTCTCATAGAGCACCTTACCTGCCCTGTCACTGCAAGCCTCTCATGCTTATACATCTCTTGGTACATTCATGTGGATTTTTTATTTAGTTTTTTTTTTTTTATTGTCCATATTATTCATGTGGATTTGTTATTTTATCATCCTGTTTATGATGTATGTTGTGTGTGAGGTCTTTAAGCTACCGGGACCTTGAATTTCCCCTTAGCATTTATCTAAGCAAGTTGTCAGGCAAAAATGCCACACATTTTCTGTTTCAAGCTTCTCAGACGAGACACTCGCTGCTTTTCTTTGTCCCACTGAGTAGCTTTCTCTCTCCGAGTCATTTCAAGACGTCACCTTAGGCTCTGGGAATACGTGACGGACATTTTGAACTATATAATATGTGGACCTTGCACACACATTCCTTACTCCATTATGCTGCTTGTGTTTACCTGATTACAGACATACTGTAAAGGGCTTCACATTTTTTCATTTGCCCATCTTTCCATTCTTCCCCTCCACCTCCTCCACTCGTCTCTCTTAGTTTAGGTCTCCAGTTGAAGAGGTGAAGCCTCGGGTAATCAGCCATATGCAGCCCCCCACCATCCCCAAGATACTATATCTACACAGAAAAGGTTTTACTGGGGGAAAATTACCCAGTTAATAATTGATCCATCCATCATTGTATCTATGTATCTATCTATCACCGCTGGACAGCGTCCCAGTTGTTCTCATGCTTATGTAAGCCCACTGTGTGTTGCCTTTCCTCTACTACATGACACTTCCACACACAACACATGTCCCGCCTGCACTGGCTGTCAACCCTCATCCATCTGTAGCAATCAAACCTCCCCTGGGTGCCTGGAGATACGATGCATCCGATGTCAGCCAGGTCAATTATTCATACTGATGGTGATGGGAGCACCAACATGTTCAGGTCTTGGGGAGGGGAACGCTTTAAACAACCTAAAAAATGCAACAACAAAGTATCCCGTGCCTTTTAAATGAAAAACTCAATTAAATGCACACATGCACTTCCAATTTTCTAGCAAAAGCGTGACACTTTTTTCCTCCTCAACGGCCTTCATGTGGTGTTGGGTTGCCTTCACTGAGCAGCTAGGGGGAGGAGCGCTCTTCCCCCCCGGGCTGGTTGTACTGTATATTGTTCTGAAGCATAGATGAGACTTTGTAATATGGCTCTGATGGATTACACGGAGGATTCTGCAGCCAGACGGTCGGCCGATAACCTTGTTGCTGTTTCACACATGGGATAAGTCTGGGAAGTGTGTGCACCTCGGGAATACAGACACACGCTTAAACACCCCCTTTAAGAACCCAATAAAAGCTTTTGTGCATGTATAGCTTCAGGCTCCTGTGTTTGTTCCCAACACAGTCCAGAGTTGGTGATGGTGAGCACGTAAGGGTTCAAAGAGGAAGGCATCAGGGTCTCTTTAAGGGTCAGTGGGGCATGGTTGTCTATATGCATGTATAGATAGACTTGTGTAGCACACATGCTGCTTTGTCCTCATAGGGAAGACACATTCTGCAAGTCATGGGATCACAGGCCAGACAAAAAGGATTTGGACAAATTGTTGACACAAGGATCCAAGCAAACATTCATCTCACAGACACGCAGGCTTTCCTCTACCATTAGAAGGCTTAGGTACAGCACCTGAGCTGTTTTGGGCACCACCTAAGCTGAATGAATGTAGAGCTGCAGAGATTAATCGATTAGTTGTCAACTATTAAATTAATTGCCAACTATTTTGATAGTCGATTAATCGATTTGAGTCATTTTTTATAAAAAGTAAAAATTCTCAGATTCCAGCTTCTTAAATGTGAATTTAAGGGGTTTGCGCTTTTGCAGTTGCAGCACCGAGACTTTGGAACAAGTTCCCTCCTGACATCCGCACTACAACACACGTAGCTCGTTTGAAATCTAATCTTAAAACTTATTTATTTAGTATGGCTTTTAATACATAGTAGCGTTGTAACGTTTTTCTGCTTTCATGTATTCTTTTTCTGATTTCACTGTATGTTATTTTATGTTTGCTGTTGTTACTTTGGATAGCTGCTGTTTGCTGTAAAGTGCTATATAAATACATGTTGATTGATTGATTGATTGATTTTGATCTAGTTTCTTCTCTCCTCTGTGTAAACTGAATATCTTTGAGACATTTGAGGACGTCATCTTGGGCTTTTTAGATTTTAAAGACCAAACAACTAATCAATTAATCGAGAAAATAATCAACAGATTAATCGACAACGAAAGAAATCGTTAGTTGCAGCCCAAAATGAACGTAAAATCAGTGTGAGCATCAAAACTAACTACATGCCTTTCTCAGATCTAATGGCTGTAGTTGGTCTCCAGTGGACTTCTTTAGCAAGTTTTGTCTTTAAGCTTTTTGAGTAATAATAATTGATTATCTTCTCTAATTTCTCATCGTTTTATATGGCAATAATAATGGTCCAAAATGATGTGAAATTGAATTCATTTGTATACATTTATTGAAAAGCCTAACATTTTCTTGAGGGAGAAACCTTAAACCCCGCGCCAAACAGACTTACTGCCTGCATGCATGAGCAAGACGTTTCCAGTAGATTCTCCTCTCAGTTTCCTCAGTATCTCACTCCTTCCTCTTTCTACAAGATGTACAGAAAACAAGAAGAACACATATGGAATATTAGGTTACATCTGATGCTCTTAGTTAAGAACGTGAATAGGAAATTAGGATTGTTTCTATTTTCCCAGCAGTTTTTATGCTTGCCTTCCAGGAAGTTTGAGACATTTCCTGCTTGATAACATGAATCATGTGGTCACGATGAAGCCGCGCTGACCAATATGAAAGAAGTCTTTCTTTTAAAAAAAATGTTGTGGCATTTTAGGCCTTTATTGGATAGGACAGCTTAGACATGAAAGGAGAGAGAGAGAGAGAGAGGGGGAATGACATGCAGCGAAGGGCCGCAGGTCAGAACTGCATCAAGGACTGAGCCTCTGTATATGGGCGCGCTCTACCAGGTGAGCTACCCAGGCGCCCGAAAGAAGTCTTTCTTATTTAAAACGCCGCTACTGTCACATAGACAGATTGTGCACAAAGTGTGAATAATAATACTGAATCTAATTATCACTCTGAACGTAGCAGTCAGGGTGAAATATAATAATAATAATAATGCAGCTTTCTGTTTTATGAGAAGAAATAAAAATAGTGTTGGTGAGTGTCACTTTGAGCCTGCAGATCAGGTGACCTGATGCTAATCAGTAATCACCACCAGGGTGACATGTTGTAGGCCCCCCCACCCCATCCCGCAGCAGTTCACACAGCTCACTGCTCCAAGCTCTCCTCTCTGGAGTCATGTGAGCACAATGTCAAACTCTGCAGACGAGCAGCAGCACAAGAAGGAAGTTTAACCAGCAAAGTCTACAGCGAGCCAAAGTACACAGAGACCACGTTCATCTTTGCTACCCCCCCCCCCCCACCCACTCGGTTACATTATCTGACTCTGTGACTTTGCTTTGTCTCGGTGTTATCACAGACAGGGGAGGTCAGAGGAAGATGTTGCATACGCAAACAACTCTTTGGTTCTTGCTCATGTGCCACAAGTCAGCTAAATCGACATGTGTACTTCTGTCCCTCTGCACTGTACCTCCTCAGTTAAAGTCCACTTCAATCACCCACATCCTTGTGGTCAAATATAAACTGCTGCCATCGCCTCAAGCTAAATCAAACACCTTTTAAATGGGCCTGTGAGGCCAGTGTTAAGCTGCACTCAGGCACAAATTCAGAATATAGAGTCGGAGATTTGTCAGAGAATTAAACACAACCTTGTTTCCATACATAGCCTAAAGGTTAGATGTATTAATCTTCCTAAATCCATCTTAACAGAGTCAGTTTTCCATTTCCATACGATGCAGTTTGTAGATCAGCTTGTGAAAAAAAGCACCAGTGTAATGCAGTTTTCATTCAATATGAGCCACTGTATGAAACCTGCAACACAGACAAACCTGCAATGTTGTTTTTTAAAGACTGATGGGACCAGCAACACATCTGATGCTGTTTACAACTCCCACGTCATCTGTGAGAGCTTTGTGTTCACTATAGCCACTAACAGCTAATTGAGTAAATAGGCAAGAAGAGACCTAACAGAGAGCCAAATGAAACCCCTCCCCTGTCCCATAATGATTTCCACATTTGCTTTTTTTCTCCTTCCTTGCCTCATTGATGGAATGTACGCCATAGTAAGTCAATAGCAGGGAGAAAACAGCAACGCCTTAACTCTTCAATTGCATTAAACTGCACTGCAGTCCACGATACATTACAAGAACTACTCGGTTTCTCTGCTCGTGCAAGAGTCCTCGTTCTGGGTTGGATTTGGAGTTCAGAGCAGAGGGAACAAAGCACCATGGGATGGATGGAGCATGGCTGATCTAAAGGTCATCGCCCTCAACACCCCTCCGCTCCGCTAGCCAATTACATCTCATTAGAGAGACACATGGAGCCTCGTGGTGAGCTTCACATCCTCAGACTGATGCAGGCTGCTACCACACGCAGGCACATACCCTTTTATTCAGCCAGTTGTCCTCCAGCTGATCTCCTAAACGCCACAGTAATACTCACATCTGATGAATAATTCAACACTTCTAATGAATACAATTGGAATAGTCATCATGAAATCCTGTTCAAATGGGGTAAAGGTGAGAATATTCAACCATAAAACCATATTAAAATACATTCATAGTAAGGGCTTACACCACTGGGTGTTTAGTATTGTTATGTATATGAACTAGAATGCACTCATTAGCAAATAGGTGGCTGGACAAGACACACTGAGAGTAAATGTTCAGAGAAAAGTCCACAATTTCCCTCTGCTGAACATTATAAATTATAAATTAGATTAGAAACATTAGAAATTAAAATGCGTGTTATGTCTTCCTGCTATGTAAATAAGCCCATCGTTGAGTTACATCTGATAGCTTCTGCAGAAGCTTAGGGGTATTCATACCATTGCTTAAATTCGTAATTTCTACATTAGTTCAGTCATTGCACATTGGGACACCAATATAAGCAGACACACAGGCTACAGAAGCCGAGGCTGGTGGAACACCGCCGGGTTCATCTGAGGAGATGGTCCTTATATCTGTTCTATCCCTACGGGCCGCGGTACCGTGCTCCCGGACACATCTCCGGACTAGGAGCCCGGTTACTGATGTGTGTGGTCCCCCAGCAAGCCGACGGTTCGCCATGAAAAGCAGGGAGGCTGTGCGCCATGTATGCGCACGTCTCCGCACATCACACGGCTAGAACGTGAAGGGCTGGGGGCGCGTGACGCTCCGCTGCCATTAGAACACACACACACACACACACACACACACACACACACACACACACACACACACACACACACACACACACACACACACACACACACACACACACACACACATATATACATATATATATATATAATAACGTTATTTCTAAAGTTCCCGTTCAACTGGCGTGTATTTAAAAACGAGTTCATGTTGACAAACTAGCTGCGCAAATTACCTCTAAATTTGAAATAATAATAATAATAAAAAAAAGGTTTTAAAAGGCTACGACACCGTGCCGCTAGCTGAACCGTTCCCATCGCTCCCCACATGCTAATGTTAAAACCAGTTCATGTTTCAGCGTGTGTACGCGACGCAGGACCGAGAAAAGCCTCGGCTCACCCTGTCTCATCTCCCGTCCTTTAATGTCATTCTTCCACAATATTCCAGTTTCGCTACCGAACACCAACGTTCACTCACCTCCCGAGCAGACGGACGCATTAGCAGCTTTCCAAGTCAGCTGCCCTCTCTCAATTAGCAATGAATGGAAGCCCTAATACTCCCAAATCAAACGATAAGGCTTCTATTTATCTCTTCATTGCGGTCTCGACTCCAGACTGAAGCTGCGCACGCAGCACAGTCAGCGGGTCCTCCCTCCTCCTCCTCCTCTCCACACAGATGACAGGGACACAAAAAAAGAAAAAAGTAGATACAGAATATTAACAATATGGACAGTAGGCTATGTAGGTTACAAAGGGTTAAAATATATAAACAAACTCGAACGTAGAAAATGCATATCCATTAAGTTGCCGAGAAGAAATAGTGCTCATGTCACGTCAGTCTAAAAATAAATCAGCTGTCGCTTTATTTTACAGGTCTGCTTTTTCCACAGACAATTCCAGGCATTTCCCTGAAAGAAAGTATGGTACTTATAGGTGACAGAGACAATATTTAATTGGTACACTTCCCGGTAATTAAATCCACAAGGGGTCGCCAGTTAAGTCTAGTGTAAATTGTGAGATTATTAACAGGAAAGGAAAGCAGGAAATAAAGCATTTTTTTTCAGACTTTCTTCAATCTTTCTATTTTTCCTTGTACATGATTGGATTATTTGGGGCATTTCAAACTTAGGAAAGTGAAAATTGATTTGTCTAAAGGCAAGGTTCTATAAATCTACAGAGATAAAAAAAAAAAAAAAATGTAGGGTCATGAAAAATCTCCTGAAGGTACAATTTAGAAGCAATACAGGAATGGTATATATTTATCTGAGGGCCAGAGAGGCTTTCACACAGTGTTTCATTCTTTCATTTTAAACAGTACTTTAGGCAGTGTTAGCCTGGTGAGTGGCTGATGACACAGGGAAAGGAGAATGGAGTTTGGCAGCTGTGGATGAAAGTGTGGTAGTGACAGGCCCGGGTGAGCAGAATCCCCTGGGTCTCCATATCGGTCCCTGCCAGCCTCGGGCTCTGCCTCGGGGCCCCGGGGCCTCTCATTGTTCCGCGGGGAAGCTGTTTAATGCACTATAATGAGCCTCACAATATACCCTGGTGGCCTGGTGGGGACTTTGGTGTGGTTACCTCCTCAGTGTTCCTCCCCCCACCCTGTCTACAGTCAGTATTACTCACATGTAGAAATACAGCAGATCAGGGCTGACTGTGCTGTACCACCACTTCTTAACCAGAGGTAGAACCATGAAAATCAGACAGTTTTCCACCTCCAGTTGCTCTCAGCTACATAATATATTGGTATGCTGGGATGTTGTTTACAGCTCCAGACTGTTTCTGGCACATTTATGCTACACGTGCTGTTCCAATGTGTCACTAGACATAACAAATCCAAAAACGGAGGCTGAATGATCCTAAATGATACCCGCTAGTTCCTTCACATGGATTGGGCACAGCAGGCACCTACATCCATAATGGATTCCTCTGCAGGTCTTTTGCATTTAGGGAAAGCATGACAATTACTGGGGTGGGAGACGGGGGCTGAATCTCCTATTTTATTTTATAAAAAAAGAAAACCCTCCCCAGCATTATCACTATTTTTTGGACCCTCCCCTTGACTTATAAAAAAGTCACCACACCCCATATTCCAAATAATACAAACATGAATTTGATACTGAACATGGATTATATCCTAAACTAAGTTTATGTGAAAACATTTAGCTTCAGAGCAGTTATGCTTCCTGTTATGATGCTGCATAAAGGAATGACTTTTAGGCAAGTGAGAAATTACTTTTTGAGATAGGGTTTGATCAGTTATCACTAATTAGCTCCACGTGTGATGTGTTTCTCGATACGGACATTAGATACTTGTTTGGCTGTGGTAATGTGTGTTCACACAAAATGAGAGGCAAATTCTAGAGGTGGAGCGACTACATACAAAGTCAATGGAAAGACACAATTTGAAGATTTGCTTCATTTGCAAATGGTAAAACACATTTATGACATGGGGGTATTATGTGAGTTAAAAAAACAGCAACTCTCTCCTGCTCTTCTCCAAAACATTAGACCCTCCCTCCCTACTTTTTTCTGACTCCCACTCTCCCACCCATCTAACAATTTTCATACAGTCCCTAACATCTGCAGTGAGTAAGCGCTGATAAGTTGTGTGCTCTTTTAAAGATCTTTACTCGCATTTGTTCATGTTCATCATAATCAGACGATGATAAATGTCATGTTGGGCTCCCATTTGCTTTTAAGGCCTATACGATATCTGCTGTACTGTCTTTAGAGCCAGAGGGAAAATAATGACACAAAGTCGGCTGTACAACCCAGAGACAAACACTGAAAGAAAGACATCTCTGTAGTCGACCACCATCAAAGCATGTACTGTAGGACAATTCCTCATGGTTAGGGGCCGTCCATCTCACCTGAAATCGGCATATTTCCCTTTTATTCTTTATAAAATTACACATTAGGCACATTACTAATATCTTTCTCTTGAGAGCAAAAATCATTTTTGCACCACCTACACTCATGCCAAGCCATCCTGTCTCCAATGTTAATCGAGGTCAGGGTACACGATCAACGTGCCCCTTGATGGGTACCAACTTGAGATGCCAAACAGTCCAGGGCTTTGTTTACCTTTTTTTTCTTTTCTTCACTTACAATCTCAGCTCAGTTGACATGCACTAACTTAGAACAAGGGTTTTTTGTCCATTTGACATTAGCCAGAGCAACAAAGAGAATTCACACGGACTTCGGCGCTGGAGCATGACCATGAAAGTGACACAACACATGCACAAATTACATGTTAATAACTACAGCTAAGCCTTGAGTCTGTTATGTGGAAAGGAACCAGTTCAGGCTTGTTAAGATGTTTACAAAAAAAAAATCTCAGCTGTGTTATTTCTCTGGCCAGGACACAAAGAGGCCTAATTTTAATTTACACTCAATTTGCATCAAATTACCCAGCATTCTCCTGTGGCTTCGTCTGACGAACACCCTCTAGTGCTTATCCTAAATGAGTGGCTACTGTGGCATTTTTTTGTGATTTAGAATATTGCTAAAAAAATAAAAAAAACTCTTAGGTGTTTAAATCTCGCCACAGTCTGATTAACAAAGTCATGTATTGTGAAAATACTCTGTATTCGATTGATGCAAAAGAAAAATATGGTCTGGATATGAATGTACAGTATGGGACAGTGTTTAGCTTTTTGACCACTTCTCCAATTCTTCGTTCACAGAATGTTTTATCCACTTGATTTAATGAATATTGTCTTTTTCTAATTCTGCCATCACGTGAAACCAAAGCCTTCTATAATCTCTTTTTGTTGAAAGATATGGCGCCATCTTGTGAAGACAACGCTGACACTGCAGTCCAGAAGAGAACATCAGTTTGTTTTTGTGACAGAATCGAAACCAGATGTGAGGACAAGACGTGACACCATAACAAGACAAAAAGCCATAGGAAGGCTGTATTTAATTTAAGCAACAAAATATTTTTTTCTCCTTAAGTATGCAAGCATTATCTGCAAATGCACCAAAAGTAATAGTACTCAATGTAAAGAAATGGCCCCTAGCAGGGTGTAGGTAGCATTTTACTGTGGTAACTGGTCGAGCTGGGTAGTTTAATGAATGACAATGCATCACATTCTATAAATTGCTGATATCTTTTGTGGCATGAAATGAAATACTCAAGTAAATGTACTTAGTAACATTACACCACTTGAACCGTAGCTAAACGTAGTATCTTCTGTTACAGTAAATCAGGACATATTGTCCTCATTTACCTGTTATGTAAATTATAGTATAACACCTTTAAAATAAGAACAATTAACATCACACCTGAGCCAAAGAGTCATTTTCAAGGCAGTCACATTTATTTGTCTTCTTATACACATTTGCTAAGCAGCCTGTGGTGCTAGCACTTGGCTTTGATAGGATTTACTATGGGATTTCCACAATGCTTACTAAAAAATAAATACAAGACAAAGTGTTCCACAGCTCAAAAATATACAAAGGTTTGAAATTAATGTAAACTTTGAAAACATTTTTGTTTTTACATAAGAAACAATTCAACAACCTTCGTGACAATTCCAAAAGTTATTGTATTTACAAGTTTGTACAAAAAAAATACAAAGCTTATACCTACAGAGGTCGATCTGAAGTCCAAAATGCATCTAGTACCATAAGTTACGCTGTAATTCTTCTTTAGTTTCAGTTTTGTTTCAGTCAAGTAAACGAGAAGAGAAAAACAGTTTTTTGATGCCACTAACGTGCACGTTCCAGCCTTTGGCAGAAGCATCTACTCCACTCCGAAAGTGTACTCAGAGTGTGGATATTATTCAAGGAAAGTCAAACAGCTGCATGTAAAGGTCTATAAATATCTCCAGGTACAGCAAGAGACAGATGAAACTTCACAAACATCACTTTATCAGTGCAAAAAAAAAGAAAGGAAAAAACGTTGGAATGAAGGTACATAGACACAACCCATTGTGTACCCTGTTATATGACATTGCATTAGTATGGAGTATCATTAAGGCCAAAATTAAGTTGACATTTACAGTGTACCTATAGGGAAGAACAGTATTCCATAGGGCAATATGGCTACATAGATTCTGTAATTTTGCATAATGGCTGAGTACCATCACTGCATTAAACACCGTATACTTATAAAATGATTATGAATATGTGGGACAAATCAAAAACCTCAGAGTGCCAGGGTTACAACTAAAACCTAACTTGTAGCTTATGACTGTTAATTAATGAGTGGCTTTCCTATTTGTCTCTGCAACCAGTGTCTGAAATAAGATTTAAAATTTGTCTCTTATACACAAAATAACTATCTGAATAAAATACGTTATTAATTATACCAGCAATTCATTACATGTAAAGATTTCAGTTTTAGGTTATCTAGAGATGTCAACCAAATCAGGGAGTGTACGGAGAATTTCTGTGCCAGTTATAAAAATAAATATATTTAGATTGTTGTGACACAAAAAATATGAAACTATGGCAGGTTATATTTTGATGGAAAATTAAATAGACGAGCATTTCGTACAAAATAGCAATCCAGAAGGACGTCTTTTCATCATAGATAGATGATAACCTGGCTCCATATTTAACCCTACATCCTCCATCAAAACCGAAAAATCTCATAAAAACACTCCACTTGCTGAGGCCCAAGCTGCTCTGTCACTTACTGTCTCTTGTTGAGCGTAAAATAAGGCATATTTGATCCTCCTGAACACTTTCCATTTGCCTCTTCCAACAATTCGTAAACACACTGAGTCAGCAAACCAGAAATGACCCTTATCATGTTTTAAAAAAACAACAACACACAACCTCCTTATTCTTTTACAGCTCTCCTAGTTCACCACCTCGGACTTTTTGATCACTTTTTCTTCTCCCATGTTAACACCTGCTCCCTTCTTGTCTCCTAAGATTGTCAAGTTAGTGCTAGCCTCTGACATGTCCTGTGTCACCTCTAATTACTCGCCTTATTGCATGAGAATTTGAAAATATTGTTAAAGTGAGCTATCTTTGATATAATTTACAATAGGCTTTGAAAAGGATTGAATAAAATTATACAAACACATCAATAGGAATAGATGCATTGAGGATTCACATTTTTCTGTACACACTGCTGTTTCTCACACAGCGTTAGTCCTGATGATCAGTTGGAGAGCATCACAATTAGTTATATAACTGGCTTGAAGAAATGTAAAAATGGTGTCTACTTGCATAGGTATTCACAGAATACATACAGTTCATCCAATATATTTTCCCATTTTTACTAGATAAAAATTTCCATCTGTGAGAATTGTTTTAAATTCGGGAGAAATCTGACAGCAGAAGATTGAACATGAATATACTGTAGTAGGGCTGAGGGAAGGATTGGTGTTGTACATGGCTTTGGCCATAAACTAACCAAATAATAGTTTTTTAGAACCATGTATGCCTTTTTTTGTTTTCTGTAGAATAATGTTTTGCTCATCATTTCTACTCAATCATCATTCATATTTTGCTGCAGATGCTAAATGATCTGGTTCCCTGTTTCTAATGCTAAGTGTTCATATCACGTGTGTATATAATATTTCTGAAGACAGGTACATTTGTTTAAAGTATCCACAGAATAACCAAAAGGAAACATCTATAAAACTCAGCCACAAACAGTAAATGTATGATTATTTCTTTAAAAAAATTGATTATCTCTAATGTTCTGTATACATTAACAATAACCTCCTCAATGCTCCTGCCCTCACTACACCTCTTATATATTAGAACTCATTCTGGTCCATTCGTTTTTACTGTAAACTAACAAAAAAATCTTAAACCTTCTGACACTTGTACTCTGTTTTCTACGTGGAGCCCTGTGATGAGCGGTCGTCATGAGGACTTCCGTCTGAGTTCTCCGTCTCTCCCTCGGAGATGGCCTGCATGGGCACGGGGTACAGTCTGCTGCGCATGCCGTAGCGGCTGCTGTTGGCAGGCGGGGGGATTCTGGAGCGGCCCTGCCTGGAAGCAGCAGATGAGGGGAAGGATTTTGGGGAGAAGCCCTCTGCGTTGGCTTTAGGATAAGGGCTGGAGGGCTGATCTGGTCCTGACTGATGCTGCTGTTGTTGCTGCAGGGGAGAGGCGGGCTCTTCGGGCTGTCTGGGGGACTCCATCAGGAAATCTCCGTGAGATTTGGGAGTGACGGGGCTCTTGAGGATCTCCGCCGCTGACATGCGGTAACTGGATTCTGAGCGACTGCCCTTTTTGAGCAGCAGCAGTTTGAACTCCTCATTGGAGGTGCTGGACCTCTTTGCGTTTCTATAGATGGGTCCGGAGACTCTGTGCAGGCCCGGCGGCGTCACGGCGGGGGCGGGTGACACCAGCGGGACAGGGGAGCTCGCAGTGCTGCCGGTCGGGGTGCTCCCCGATGCAGTACCGAGGCGGTTCCTCACATTCAACTCAGCGGAATCCTTCCTGCCCAACACTTTCCTTTTGGACCTGAAAATGAAGAAATCCAATTGAGAATCCCTGTAAACTTTGAGCGACGACAAAGCCTCTGCTATCCAAACTGCTTACCTGTGTATCATAGCAAACAGATCCTCAGTGGTCCGAGCCTTGGTGGGTGACAGAAACACAGTGTCGTCCTCTGGCCTTGACTCATCACTCAGGGGGGACACTGGGTTATCACTGGGTGTAGAGTCTGTTAACAGAAATCAGTCAACATTTGAACATACTCCAGACACTGTATTCTACAACAGTTGTTGCTCTGTAGTTTGAAGTGGAAAAATGTGATGTAACATACTTCCATGCATCATGGGTTTGTCTGTGGTTTCTGCCTGTTAAAAGGAAGTTTTTCCTTGCCACTGTCACACTAAATGCTTGCTCTTGGGGGGAATTGTTGGGTCTTTGTGAATTAAAGAGTGTGCTCCAGACTCTGTAAAGTGTCCTGAGATAACTTCTGTTATGATATGACACTATAATTAGGATTTATCAGGATTTAGAAACATGACAGTTGGTGGGTTGTTTGTTTATTGTCAATCAAATCTGGTTAAACCACACCTACATACAGTAGTCCTGAGGAAGCAGATCAGCTGTTTTATAGGGTTAAACTCTCAATAAATAATACCAAAAGATTTTTTATTTTGATTGTTGCTTAGTAGTCATGAACATTTACCGTTATAGAGAAATACTTAAGATTGACGCAGAACAAGTTTTCAGGGGCTTTAACAATTTTTATATTGACGATTTCATTGCAGACTGGTTGGCTCACAAATAAGCCTTGATACTGAGTTATAAACAGACATAAGTCAAAGAGAGAAAAAAGACAGAGAGAGAGAGAGAAAGAGAGAGAGAGAGCGAACAGCATGAGAAAAAAGAGGGCAATGAAACAAACTGAACAAACAAAGAAAACTAGCAAATGCTCTGAGTGGTCCGGAGCCTCTGCTGAACATGAGCACAAGATTCATAACAAACATAACATGCAGACAGTTACAATCTACCTTTACTGAAGCAATCGTTGGTCTCTGCTGTGGTCTCCTGGCTGTCGTCCTGGGAGCCATTTTCTGCTGAAGAACCCGATAACTCATTTTCCACTTCTTTGCTACCTTCATCGCTGTTTGAACTCCCCTGTGACGTCCTTGATTGGCCGTCAGTAGCGGGCCCTTTATCATGGCCGTTTGATAAAAGGTTGGATCTCTCAGGTGAACTGGGATGAACAGGGAGAGGAGGACCTGGTTTAATCTGACACGGTTCTTCTTCCTCAGACGGCTCAGCTCTTTGCTGGTGTAAAGGCTCGGACAGCGAGCTGCTGTCTCCAGAGCAGACAGGTGTTTCTACCGACTCTCCGCACGTCTCTCCTTCATGACTAGTGGTCCTCTCGGGGACGTCTAACGATGACTCGGCCTGCAGTCTGAATGCTGTCCTACTCTCTAATGGAGCCTCTCTGTCCTGCTTGATCCTCGCCTCACTCTGACACGCTGCCTCTCCGTCGGTAAGCTCTTCGTTTGAGGTAAACACGGATTCACACAAGCCCTTCGAGGGTGGGTGATGTTGATGTGGGTTATATAACAGGGAACTCTTGAGCTCCACAGATTTGCTACAGGAAAGTGTGCCAGTTAAGTTCACAGTGGGACATCTGAGTCTGGAAGTCGTTTTGTCCTCATGGCTTCCTTCATGTTCCTTACTGATGGACCGGAGCTGTACTGAGTGCAGCACTGTGGGCGTGATGGACATGGGATGGTCGTTAGGTGTCGCTACAGGTTTGGCTGACACTGGAGCTTTTTGTTTGCTATGCTGAAGGATTTGAATCTGGGTCCTATAAGCTGGAGCATTGTTGGCGACACTATGAAGGGCACTTAAGTTGAGGTGGGATGGAGGGATTATTGGCAGCTCCAGGTCTCTCTTTGAGGTGGCTCCATCCCTGCAGGAGAGCGACTGCAGTGACAGCGACGAAAGAGACGACTTCCTCTCCGGGACTTTGGGCTTCCTCTTGCCGCTGGATGGTGACAGCGGTCCGGGAAAGAAGGCGGAGGGGAAAGAGGAGGTGGGGGTTTCTGACTGACTGGAGTAACCGCTGGATGGGCTGGCCAGGCCTGCCAGCTTCTCTGGAGACGTTAGCTTGAAGTCTCCCTCCACTGATGGAAGTGAGGGGGTGGTGGCTCTGGAGCCAGACTGGGATGTCTGAGACTCAGAGCTCTCCTGTGACTTGATGCATTCGATAACAGTTGTACCCGTCGCTGTGCTAGAGTTTGACAAAGACCGGTAAGGATCGCTGGATTTTAAATCGTTCAGGAGCCACAGATCTGCATAGTCGGACTGTACAACCCCCTCGTCCTTAAATGAATGTGCATCTGTGGAGCTAAACACGCCTAAGTCAGGTAGATCAGCTGAGCTCTCAACCCCCCAGATCCCAAGGGGCTCTCTGACAAGTGAAGAGTTGTCTATACGACCAGCAGAGCCAGACAAAGCCAGCTGCAGCTTCCTCTCCTTGGAGGACAGCGGAAGCTGCAGTCCGCAAGTAATCTTTGGTTCTTTATCGTCAGGGATGTGTCCCTCACTGCATATTTTTCTTAAGGATGAACTCCTCTTAGGCGGACATGGCTTCGCCTTTGGTTTTCTTAAAGAGAGGCAGCGCCTCCCCAGAGTCATGTGACCACTGAAGTCAGACAGGCCGCAATCAGAGCCGGGGGCTGCATAGTTATAAGTGAAGCTTTGGCTACCTTTGATACCGCAGTCAAAGTGCATTGAGGTGTAGTAGCCTTCAGTGTCTACGGAGTAGTGGGACACGGTGTCGGCTTTCTCCGACAGCGGTTTGTCAGAGAAGCTGCTCTCGCAGGTGGCCATGCTGGTGAAGCTGGGGCAGCCCAGGCTGCTCTCAGCCTCTCTGCTGGGCTCGGGGCTGAAGTCCTGCGAGCGCGGAGGCTCCGTGTGGGGGTAACTCCACTCCCCCTCAATGGGAGTGCTGGACCCTGCTTCCTCTAATATGTCCATGGCTGTGGAGGAGAAGGAGCCGGCCCGCTGGGTCCTGAGACCCTGGTAGTGGTCCAGCATGAAGCTGGTGTGGTCTTCGTTGCCATGAGTGGCGGTGTTTAGGGAGAGCTCGGAGTCACAGTGCGAGGAGCCTGTCAGCGGCGGAGAGGCTGCTGGGAGGATGGTTTCGGAGGTCTGTGAGGGGCAGGTGGAGCTGCTCCCGCTCCAGTTACCACTTGAGGACTGGTGGTCGTCCTTATGGTCCATCTGGCCTCCCAGCACCCCTGCAGCGGAGACTGAATGCACCGGGCTGCTGAAGGTGTCTGAACTGGATGAGATCTCATAGCTGCCCATGTCGGCCTTCCTGGGCAGCTGGGATCTGGTCCTCTCCATCCAGCTGCGCTCCGGCCTCTCGGAGAGCTGCTTGTACTTCAGGCCCAGCTGGTGTTCAGTCATGGCCTGCTCATCCATGCTCTCTTCTTCATCCTTTAGAATCAACTCCCCCGGTCCAGGCAGGAAGTCCTCGGTGTCGAAGGGGGAAAGCTCCTCCTCATCGTCGCTGTCATTGTGCCCGTTGTCTATCATCCGGCTCGCGTCTCTGGGCAGACTCCGGGAGCGCAGGCGCGCGCCCACGGAGGCGGAGAACATGGCGTCGGCGCTGTCCGACAGGCACAAGATGTTGCCTGCTGAGTGGGAGAGGGAGACTCCCTGGCCTCTCTGGGCCCTGATCCTCCGCCGAGACGGCGCTCCTGAGATCAAAAACTCTTCTGTCTGGCAACCGGAGTCCCTGGTGCTGTGATGGCTAGCCAGCTCCTCGTTGGAGGGAGCGATATTGGGACTGGCATGAACTATCACTGTCCGCTCTCTGGAACCAGGAGAGTCATCAGAGTCTTGGAGAAGAAAGGAACACAAGGGCCATAAGCATTAGAAAATGTAATTAACAAACTCAGATACAGATATAGATTAAAACTGAGTTGGGCACACTTTATTGCTCTTTAAACCATGCTCTTTAAACTTATATTTCTGTATTTCAGTGTCTACGACATTCCCAGCTCAAGTCCAGCTGGGAACTTTTGTTGCATGTCATTCCCCATCTCTCTCCCCTTATTTCCTGTCATCTTTCTACTGTCGTCTCGCTAATAAAAGCATGAAATGCGCCAAAAATATCTGTGAAAGTGAAAATACGCCTGACTAGTCTACTGATGTCTCTCATATTTATGATGACATACTCTAAAGCTTTTCTTCTATAGTGAACTGATGTTGATAGGATTTGAACGCAATATAACACATAATGCACTGCTTTGTATTACTATGGGCACCATGTCTCTACAATGACAAAATACAAATATGTGATTTAGACCCTGAACAACCTTTTTTGTTTAAGTGACATCATGTGTAAAACATTACAGCAAACAACATAAAGATTGCGATTATTTTACTTTAACAGCAGCAGTTTAAATTTAATTTTCAAATCTTTGTGACGGACAGGGAGAGTCTGATGATGGAGTTACATACCTAAATCTTGCTGCACCTGTCGGGGAACGCCGGCGACAGTCCTCCGTCTCCTCAGCTTCCTCCTCCTCTGAAGCACAGACTGCGAGTGAACGAGCGAGCAGCGCACACTGGCATCTCTGTCAAAGCCAACGCCTGCAACAGAGACGGGACATCTGAGGAATCTTTGATTAGCGGCAACGGCAGCGATTACTGCTTTAACTCTCACGCTGTCTCGTAAAAAAATACATCTGTAACACTTGGCTGAGCTAAATGAGATGTTCAAAAATAGCAGTCAGAAAAGAAGGGCAGCGTTCTAAAGGAACAGCCACAGTAAGACAAATGTGGAGTTATTTACTTCTTGATGTTATTTCTAAACAGACAGATTATAAAATGTAAGTAAAAGAATAAAAACAAATTGTAACGAGTATTTGTGCCTGTAGCCAAAACATGCAAAAACAAAGTCAGCATGTTGAGGGGGTTACTGACCAAAGGACAAATCCTGCTTTCTGCTTCAGTTTTGTTGCGTTTCCTCCTTGTTTTCCTCCCTCACCATACACTGTGACTCTCATGTGATAGCAGGTCAGGCCTTTTAGCACCATAGCAGTCGCTGGATTTTGCTTACAATGTGCATTTTTCCCCTCAACTGTGTCTGACTCAGCCAGTGTTGGCGTACAACTCTTCTTTTGAGTCAATGTGAGCGAGAGTAAATTACCAGGCCTTTTCAACAATTTGGACAGAACTAATTGGCATTCATGTCACAGCATCTCGCCTTGCAATCACAGGCACAAAGCGCCAAAGCATGAGAAAGAAAGTTAAAGGGGCACAAAGCATGACTTGCACATCGAGAGTGGTTCTCTGTGGCAACACTGATGCCTTTCTTGCAGATATTTAATTTCTTTTGTCGGAGAAAGTAGACTCGACACAACGCTTGTACAATGTTAAAGAGGAGAGCCAACGAGGAGATCAGTTTGACATTTTTGGAAATATGCTTCTTCGCTTTCTTGCCCAGACTTAGCTGAGAAGATCAATATCACCTGCATGTCTGTGCACTAAGTATGAAGCTATGGCCAGATGATGGTTGGCTTAGCTTAGCATAAAGACAACAACAGAGAAACAGAGGGACACAGATAGCCTGGTTCTGTCAAATGTTCAGAAATAATACTCGCTCCTCTAAAGCTCATTAATAACACGTAATAACTGTTGTGGTAGTCACAGGGCTGGGCAATATGGTTGACATCAGTATCACAATTTTATAGGTACAGTATATGTGGACATTTTGGGAAATATGTATATATTTGTTTTCTTGCCAAGTGTTAAGATGACAAGATTTATACCACTCTCATGCCTGTGTGCTAAATATCTAGCTATAGCAAGGAGATGATTAGCTTGACTTAGCTTAGCATAAAGATTGATAGCAGGGGAAAAGTTAGCATGGCTCTATCAAATTTTCACGAATGCAACTAACAGCACCTCTAATGCTCACAAATTAGACTACTTATATGTCATTTATTTTTAAATGCTAAGCTAAGCTAACCGTCTCCTGGGTGTAGTCTTACATTTAAAAGATGGACATGAGAGTGCTATTAATCTTCTCATTTACTGTAACTCTAAGCAAGACAGCATATAAGTATTTAGCGAAATGTCTAAGACTATTCCTTCAAGAAAATCAAAAGAAACTAGCAACAAAACAAACTACCTAACAAAGACGTTTGAGAAATCTACACCCCCGTCACTCCACTCAATCCTGTCACAATAAACACACTCAGATATAAAACATAATGCTTTAAATTTACCAGTCACATTAATGGGGATGACAAATGAGGTGATGACTTGGGAATTGTTTTTCATTCTTTCCTCTGGGGTGGGCAGCGGCAGGGCTTTAGACCAGTTAGTCTGCTTGTCCAGGGTGGAGGGGGTGTTAGGGATGGGAAACTTGGGCCGGTGACCTAGAGCCACCCCGTCAGTGTCGGGGTCAAAGGGCGCAGCCTGCAACAGATGGATATTTGCATGGTTAGGTTGTTAAGGTTAGGTGGCATTAAGTGAGAAATTGTACAGCAGAGTGAAAAATGAAAATACTCAGCTTCAGAAAGGGGGAATGCGTGGAGTACAGTGATTAAAGTCAGGGATTAGACTGGTATTGTCAAAGTGTTTATCTGGGAAAGAGCTGAAGGCTAGATGTAGAGATTAGTGTCTTATTAATCTGCCGCAAAGACTGCTTACTGTCAGAGTAAATCAATACACATGCCCTTCCAGGAGCTGGGTTTCATGTTGGATTCGTTACGTCATGGAAATAAAAAGCATGCTTTAGAGAGAGACAGACAATGGAAAAGCACAAGGAAGATTCATGCAAAAAAATAAAGCGCACAAAAAGTAAAATTTTGAATTTCAAACGTGTTAAAATCATGAAACATTGTTATACCTGCAGAAAAGTTAATGACTGTATGCAAAAATGTCAGACCAATAATAAAAGGTTTGGCACACACTGTAGGGCACATGTCGCGATAAATACTAATTCTGCTTTTAGAAACTGAGCAACAAGATTCACTTCACTCAACAGCTACTGCACAGGACAGAAATGTGACGCAGTCAGATCCAGTCACAACATGCTGGTTTTGGGAACTCTTAGCTCATGCTTTGACAATCTGTGGCATCTGAAGTGACTCTCGTGCACAATAACAAGTCTCCGGAAATATTGAGGAAATACTTCACGGCAGCATTCCTTCTGAACAGCAGTTTCAGCATCTATCACTGCACAGTTCTCCCCTCTGACTCCAGATCCTTTTTCCACGGACCTCCTCAGACTTTCAAACTAAAATACTGTAGATCCCCTATACCTCCATGATAAATCAATTTAGGCTATGAAGTTCTTACCTTGAGATTCCTACAGAGAGGCACATGTGAAACTGGGAGTGATTCTCCGGCTGAACTGGTTCCCAACTCCATAACCCGACAACCTCCCACCCCCATTTAAAGCCAGCTCTCAAGCCTTTGTGCTCTCTGTTCCCAGCAGACCAATGAGACCCTGACAAAAAACCCTAGCCACAAAAGAAACCCGTTACCTTGGAAACTTCTCCCAACTAGAAAAAAAAAGCATTTATAGCTGATTTGTTTCAAGAACAGAAATGCGGTTTTAAGAGAGGATGAGCAAGATGAAAGAGTAAAAGAAAGAGACGGTGAAGGAAAAAAGAGAAGGAGAGTGGACACGACTCAGGATGACAGGGAAAAAAAAGGAGTGGCAGTGTTTGGCTCATTTCTTTTTCACAGTGGGCATCAAGGAGGATATATTTGGTGAAAAAAAACTGCACAGAAACATGAGAATGTCAGCTCTCTCAGGGATGGCTGCAGTGAGGAAACCGCAGCACAGAGGGATCATGGGTAATCACAGGCGCAAGTTCGAGAAGTCGACCCCATCATTAGAGAAACTGTGGCTTCTGGGCGGCCGTGACTGTGACACACACACACACACACACACACACACACACACACACACACACACACACACACACACACACACACACACACACACACACACACACACACTCCTCACATACTGCATGCTCAGAGCCCGGCCCTTCACATGAACTCCAACAACTGTGTGAGTACGCACGTGTGTGACGTGTCAGAGTGGCTGAAACTTGGAAAAAGTTGGGCTCTCATTCAGTTTCACCTTAACCTCATGTTCCTAACTGGTTGGAGCAGGATGCTAACCACTGCTGAGATAATGCAGCATTACAGTAAGTGGGCATGCATTTAAAAAAAGACTCATTATGTAAATTAGGAGTCAAACAGGCAAGGAGTTGTGAAATATAAGTGTTAAAAGGAGCACACAGGAGCCAGGAGGGAGGAAGGGAGGGAGGGACCTCTACCTTTCTGCTCCAGGGAGAGAAGCGGCAACATTCGGTAGGGGAGGAGGAGCGGGTGGACTCAAACTGAAGTACAGGGCAAAAACAAAAGGACAACAAAACCATATGACAAGAATGAACATGGAGATATTCAACATAAACATAAACATGGGCAAAAAAATACAACAATACTGGGGTAAACTTGGAGAGGAGGAACATGTGGACTGTGAAATATATTTGAATCGAGGCAGGTTGATGAGATGATTTATTCTGGAGGTGATAAAATAAATATAAATTCAGGGCTGTCAAATGAAATGTACACAACCATGCTCTGCACAGACCACATCGAAACACATCACGAACACATTCCACTTCCCTCTTTATTACCTGTGTTTGTGCTAACTGTGTTGCTGCATCTCTAACAAGTTTGTCTGGCTGCTTGAAAGGAAAAAATGTGCATTTCACTTTAAAACAACATCAGAAATCTGGGCAGAGCAACTACGTAAGTCATCTTCATCAAATTAAAACAAATAAAGAAAGGAAATCAACTCTTGAAAAACAAATATGCATTCATACCAACAACAAAAAAAATACTCTAAGGAGGAAAACTGTGTAAAATGTTATGACAATTTGATAAATTAAACCCACAATTTAATATGGTCACAAATTGGTTTCATTTAGATTACTAATGAACTGTCTGTTGATTCAATTTGGTAAGTGATGAACCAAAATGCCTGTCGACCTTTTCAATGTACTGACTGGTGCCCTGACTTCCTAAATGTCACAATAAAACATACAACATGTTGAAGAAAAGCTGATAACAAAGAGAGTATATTGTCAGTCGTCTCACCGTTGTCACATTTGTGCCCCTGTGTTCTTGCCTGTGGGCGATGTGTGGGGAGGGGTACATGGGCATTGAGATGGTTACTCTCCGCTCCCTGCTGCCTGATCGTCTCTTCTGGTAATCTGCAACAACAATTGTGTGAAACTCTGAAACATTTCCAACATCTACTTAAAGCTAGGGCTGGGTATCATTCAAATAATTCGATACCGGTACCGATACCGATACTGTGACTTCGATACCGGTTCCTGAAGGATATTTGATTTCGGTAAAAATTTTATAAAACAAAAAGAAATTACATTACATTACACATTACGGCACAAATCTTTTTATTTATTTCTCAGCTCCTACTATGTACCTGCCTGCCTCTATGACGTGTAACGTTAGACAGCCAATCACAAGCATTGTTAGATCTCGGTAGAAGCATGCTGCATGCTTATTGGCTCACTGACGCTGATGAGATTTACTCCTTAGGTATTGAAATTTAGTATTGAATGACGAGGCATTTTCTGATACTCGACACTACAGTATAGAGGCAATTCGGTCAGTGTCTAAATAGTATTGAATACAGAACCCGGCCCTACTTAAAGAATGGGTCTACACAAAACAATATCCACATGGACAGGAGACACAATTACAGTGACCAATAACTCTTTGAATGCACACATTAACTAATGCTTTGAATGACACCATGTTGGGTTTTATACACCATCAGGACCATAGTACGGTCTGTTGTATGATATTGTAGACTGGGTAAACTCAGCCCGATCTGCCGGCGATTTGATTTCGCCCTGCAGCTCAGGCTGAAACCTGTACATTTATCTATCCTGCTTCTGTTACAATTTTGCGGGGACCAATCACAAAGTGGCTTATCTACCTTACGCGCTATTGGCGGGGAGAAGCGACCAAGCAGCTTCTTGATTACATTCAACATGATGGCCACTGAAGCGCAGCAACCCGTTGATGGATCGTTGGTCTGATTGGTTTAAGGACTATCCAATTGCGTACAGTCATTTGAACTATGCCTGTTGATCACGTCTCTTGTGCAGTAGAAAATACAAAGCAGACTCCCCAGACTAATGTTCAATCTTAAAAGATTGTGCTAGGTCTGGTGATAGCCAGACTAATGGTATTGTACAGTATCTGTTGTTTGTACATGCTGTCTGTTTTTACCATGGCTGCAGCATGGGTTAAGTGCCCAAGACAAATTTTCCACGATGTGGGACAATAAAGGTAATCTTGAATCTTGAATATGGGCGTGTGAGAATCGTTTGATTTATAGATTGACATAAACAAATTTGTGAATTTATGCTTTAAACACGGATTGAAGAAACAAGGCAACCCGGTGCAGAAATGAAGAGGGTGGACACAGTACAATACACACAATAGGCCTGAATAAATACTGCCTTTGTGAAGATAATAATGATCAGGTATTGGGTCAGAAAGGTGGGTGATTAGCAGTGTGATACTGGAGTGTTCCTTTTAGTTCGTCTGACAAAATAACTTTTAAAAGTCCACATTTCCATTCAAAGCAATCAATAGCAACCACACAAACTATTACCTAAAAATTACCAGAGATTAAAGAAAGTAACTAGCCTGACATGGTCATACTCAGATTCTAGTCAGAATGTGAACTTCCCAACCTCAAATGTTGTGGGCGGGTCTAAGTTCGGCTGGCATCCAGGCTAGAAAGTAACTCCTGTGTGATGCAGAATCTTAAATAAAAACATTCTAAACTTCACAAAAATGAATGATTGCAGTTGTATTGGATTAAAAACATTTTCAGATTATGTCATACTGATACTGTCCTCTACAGCTCCTACAACCAGGATGCAGTTGCAAAATATGTCCACTGGAGCGCAGAACAACACCAGAATAACACGGTACTAACAACAAGAAGCAGACCTTTATGGTGGGAAGCATGTTTCCCAGGGGTGACCTTTTTTAAAAGTAACAAAAAAAGAAGAAAAAAAAGAAGTATGTTTTTAAATGACATGTCAAATAATAAATGGAGAGTGGGTTAATTGGGAAGGACAGAGTGAGAGCAGTTTGGAGCAGCTGTTGGGCTTTGCTTGTGTGTTGTAGTCAGACGGAGTGTCAGGGGGGGGCCTCACCTCGGTGTAGGGCCCATAGGCTGACGTTGGCTTGCCTGTGGAGGTCTACAACACATGCTGGCCGTGTGGAGGGGTGGAAAATGTTCCTCTGCTGGTGCCAGGGAGCTTGGTAATATGCTGTCAGCTTACTCTCCACATCCAGGTTAGACACCGCTGTCAAAGAGAGACAGACCAGGTCAGACAACAACTAAAGCATGTGCAAATATAATATCAATAAACTTTGATTTGTATAGCAGCTGTACAAAGTGCTATAAAACAAAAGCACATACAAATCAATATACATACACATATATACAGTGGTGTAATTCAGTTTTTTGTAGTGAGTATACTGTGGTTTTTCCCTCCCAGCTTCATATTCGCCCGTCCCAGAGTAACGCGTCCCAGAGCGACAACCCCATGTGTTTTTTTATTTACGTTACCACGTAAAGCATCAGCCTCATCTGGCTCATTTCCTGTAGTTTCTGTAACGTCTGCTGCAGTGTCACTTTAAAGTGGCAGTAGCTTCAGGGGCGGGCTTAGCAAAACACTGAGAGAGTGTAGTTTAAATTCACTTTTGTTTCATACTGTATCTCCTTTAGTGATTCTCGTTAGTTCATTTCAAATTTGTGCAGAGAATGAACGTCAAGCAACTGTGCCGTTCCTATGCAACTCACAACACAGACGGGGAGAATTTATGAACAAAAGTGTAAAAGTTCTGTCACAAAAACAATCACTGTTACATTACGTTATCCTGGCGCTTTTGTAAGTGGGTATACCGGAATCCTTGACCTTTCCTAGTGGGTATACTGTGTATACCCTTTTCTTTCTTCATATATCTAAGGATTTTTTTTCTCTTGACAAGCCATTTCTCTTGAGGCCATTAACATTTAACATCTAGTCTTCTTATTATATTGTCTTGAACACACATCTTTGTAATACTGAAAATGGACAGTTAAAATGACAAACGAATAAATAAAATGAAATAAACACGACGGGGTTAAAAGACGACATCACATAAAAGCAAGTCTATAAAAAATGGGTTTTAAGAAGCTATTTAAACAAAGTCACTGACACTGAAATGGACAAGTTACTGGACAAAAAAAAAACCTGACCAACAAGGAGGCTTTAATTATTTTCTAGGTTCTCAGTGACAACTGTTAACTACTAAAATCTTCATATTTAACCCACAGTCCTCCTCAGATAGATGTTTGATGATTTGAAGCTTGTTGCCAACATAATGCAATCACCCAGCTTGTGTTCAGAAGGGGAAATAGTAACAAACTCTTTAACGTCTTTCTTGATAAATGAGGTACAGCACGTGTTACTGGATCCCCTGCACTACTGTGTATGCCAACAGATGGAATGGAAAAGCGACTTGCTTCCATCACAAGGGACAGCCTGCTGAGCTCCACGGGGACTGCTGAGGAAACTATTACATTTCCATTCTGACATTTTTGTGGTGATACACTGGTTACCATCATTAACATTCAGACAAATGACCAATGAGCTTTCCATTACAGCAATAATGTGATGCCATGAGAGCAGCTGAGGGTTAAACTAGAGCTGGGCAATATATCGATATTATATCGATATCGTAATATGAGACTAGATATTGTCTTAGATTTTGGATATCGTAATATCGTAATATGGCATAAGTGGTGTGTTTTCCTGGTTTTAAAGGCTGCAGTCATTTTCTGAACTTAGCAGATTGTTGTAACTTTTGTATTATTTCCTTCACCCACTTAGTCATTATATCCACATTACTGATGATTATTTATCTAAAATCTCATTGTGTAAATATTTTGTGAAAGCACCAATAGTCAACACTACAATATCGTTGCGGTATTGATATCGAGGTATTTGGTCAAAAATATCATGATATTTGGTTAAACAATGTTTTTGGATATAAGGCAGATTTGAAGCACCAGTTTCATAATAGAGCCGAAGCCTGAGAAGATAACCAGATGGCTGAGAAGATAACCGGACCCAATGTTAGCAGCACAATAGCCTGCTTACTAATTCACTGCTATTACGTGCAGCCAAACAATAGGTATTAATGCAACCTGAGACTGTGACTTTCATCCTCCAGACACTGACCAGTACCTGGACTAATCTCACTGCTCCTCTTCACACCTCCTCAGGTTACACAGAGGGAGACGCTCTGCTCTCAAATTACACATCTCACATGAACAACGGGGAAACATTTCAGTTTAAAGGGTTTATACGTGTAATACGTTTTATTTCAGATTTATATAGTAAATGCTATGTATGTGCAACAAATAAGATAAACGCAGGAGTAAAGAATGAACAATAGTCGAGAAATTATACACCTCCCCCTTCCATAAAACAAAGAAAATCTCTCTTCCTTTAGTCTCTCTCTCTCTCTCTCTCTCTCTCTCTCTCTCTTTCTGTGACACACACACACACACACACACACACACACACACACACACACACACACACACACACACCAGCTTTTAGAATAAGAAATGATGGCATAAAAATAACAGTATAGTCATATAATAGCCACATAAAGTAAGACTCAGTCAGGCATTGACATAAATAACATCTTACACATCATCTGTAGGAGAATCCAAGGAAAAGTTAGGGGATTAACACGGCTATGTCTTTACTTTGGCAGACAAACACATCTGTCAGTCTTTTTCTGGGCTTGTCCTTGACCTGGTAGCTTTACTGAAACAAACTCTGTCTGACCCACATGTCTGCTAGAAAGCAGAAGCCAGAAGCTAACTTTAGTCTGTTTCACTCAAAAAAGACATAGTTCAACTGCTGAGTGCAGCTACTAAAGGTTAGAAAAACCTAGGGCTGGGTACCATATTAAATACTTTTTAGACACCGAGCGTATTGCCTCTAAAGTACAAGTATTGAAAAATGCCTCTATACTGTAGTGTCGAGTATCGAAAAATGCCTCGTCATTCAATACTAAATTTCAATACCTAAGGAGTAAATCTCATAAGCGAGATCTAACGATGCTTGTGATTGGCAGTCTAACCTACACGTCGTACAACGTGGACAGGCAGGAAAAAATCTACGTTACACAGCTCACGTAGTAGGAGCTGAGAAATAAATAAAAAGATTTGTACCGTAATGTGTAATGTTGTAATTTATTTTTGTTTCAATAAATTGGTATTGAAAAAAGTATCATTCAGGAACTGGTAATGAAGTCACAGCATTGGTATTGGTACCGGTATCAAATATTTTTGAATGATACCCAGCCCTAGGAAGACCTAAGTGAAGCTCAGCCTAAATTACTACTGTTGTGAGTTCTATGACAAGTAGTTTTAAAGAAACCTGGTGCCATGCATTCAGTCCCCAGGGGAGCCAGTATGTTTATCTGTCACCCAGAGACAACTTGATGTTTTCCATGAAACACCCCAGAGTGATTTGAAAGCCCTCTGTGGTGACCGGCTGACCTGAGAACAGGCTCTGTGCTGTGTCTCCTGCTCAGCTGTAGATGCTGGAGGTGAACTCATCAGAAAGTAGATTTACTTGCTGCTTCATAATCAAAATGTTTTACTACATGCCATGTTATACTTTGCTTGTGGGCTGTGAATAACCCAACAATTCAATGTTAATGCTTGTTAACGTTAAGTGAAATCATTTTGTGATATATCATGTTATATGTAAATGCTATAAATGATTTCCGGTTAATTGTAATTAAAGCTAATAAAATTAGTTGAGTTAGGAAAAAGATAAAGGACTAGTTTGACATTTTGGGAAACACTTATTTGCTTTCTTGCCAAGAGTTAGATAAGTAGATTGATACCACTCTCATGTGGTTTCCAGTATTTATGCTAAGCTAAGCTAACTGTTTACAAGCAAATTGTAATTAACAGCTAAATAAACAAGTTGAGTTAGGAAAAGCATTCTTATTGGGAGAATAGTTCAACATATTGGAAGAATGCTTATTTGATTTTTTTTGTCGAGATTTAGATGAAAAGATTGAGATCACTCTTAGCTAATTATGTAGCTAGAGCCAAGATATGTTAGCTAAACTTAGCTTAGCATAAAGCTAGCCTGGCTCTGTCCAAAGTTTAGAAATATGCCTGTTATTCCTTAAAAAAAGATAAGCTAAGCTAAAATTAGCTAACCATCTCCTGGCTCCTAGCTACATATACAATAATTAGCTCCCAGACATCAAAGTGTTCACAACCATCTGTCTTTAATTTCATTCATTTGGTTGTTTCCTTTGATTTGTCACCCATCTGTATGTGAATAAAATGTGTGTGGCAATAAACTATGCAATTGAATATTTCAAACTTGAAACTACGGTGCGTTTCTGCTGTGACCTGTGGTGAGATAAGTGAGTTAGCAGTGATGTGTTGGGACACTGTTTGTCAGCCTGTCCCCTCCTTGTCTCCCTGCTGAGACATGAACTGTTGGCCCTGCTGTGTCACCCCCAACTAAAAACCCATCTGACAACAATAACAACAACTAGGACACCGACTGTGCTCTACTCTACATTTCACTTTCCCTGTTTTTGTCTTCCCTCGGCTTAAAAACACGTCAATACTTCCTTTCACACAGCTCAATGAAATCTGCCACTTTCAGTTCAGTGGGGCTGTACATATACAGCAATGCATGAGTGCACAAATGGCCTTTAAAGGTTTTCATGGAGTCACAAGTCCATATGGGGAAACTCTTTAATATGGGAGAGCTGTGGTCAGCTGTTAGCCCAAATAAGGCCAAAGAAAACACATCAGCCTTCAGTCATTTTATTCACCTCTTGGTGGCTTTCTCTGTATTTCACATCTAGTGTGAGAGATCTTCAACATGGCCACAATGAGTCAACTGAGCCAACTGAGCCACATGGCCTCAGGTGAGAAGAAAAACAAAACTTTTAACGATAAAAAGCGAGTTTGACACTTTACTTGATTGCATCTCTATGCTATAAAACTTCCCTTTTTGAGTCTTTATTCTCCATCTTCCTTACTTATTTTCACAGAGAATCATCCTGTGAACCTTCCCAGGAAAATGAGATCAAGAACTATATTATCTGCACCCTGACACAGCCTATCAATCTCTTCTCCTCTCTTCTTCATCTGCAGCAGGAACATCCCCCAATAACATCAGCGCTATCAGCCTTGCCAGCAGGCCTGCAGGCCAGGAGAAGGGGGGATGAAAGCCTGCACCCTCAGACTCCCTCTGCCTTGTAATTTACCCAGCACTGGCCCAGACAGGATCCAAACCAAACCCCTCACACCCACACTCACACACCTACAATTTGCCAGCGGCCTGGGAAAACACAGCCGCAGATGTCAGTCATGAGATCACACTTAGATCAAAAAAAGGTGAGCATGGACTGCGCTCAGTCAGCTCTGTTACTTGATGTGAGTTAGTATGTTAAATTGAAGACTTGTGGGATTTCATGCACACTAATGCAAAAAAAAAAATTCTTTTCAGATAGAAGGCACAAAAATCAGAGATTTTGGCCGTGAAAGGCTTTTTCAGTGAGCGCAGAACTTTCCTTCTGAACAAACAATGCAGCAACAATTTGGTGTCACAACCTGTAGGGCTTCCTTGCAGTTGGGTTGCGTTCACACTCTGTCACACAGGTTTACTAACCAAGCAAAACAACCGAGCAAATGCCACCAACGCTAGCTGAGGAGACGAGCACTTTCATCTTGTCGTCTCTTACATCTTGTGACAATGCTCAAAATGCAGACATGTTTGTCTAACCACTGTGGTTCCAAGTTGCAAGTTGTCCATGCAGAGAAAAAAAGCAATGAGAGGTAGGCTAAAAGCAGCCTTATCAAAGCCCCAGCAAATTATACAGTACCTTGGGATGCGAGAGCAAGACAGCATCCTAGAGCCATGACGGAGCTGTGTGTTAAACTCTGAGCATCAGTGAGACATTAAATCAGTCAGTGGATCTCCCTCAGTCACCTCAACAGAAACCCTGTGTCCCTCATGTCTTTGCAGCAAAGTCCCTGGGCTCTGCTACCACACTGACCTACAGCTTCACTGGAGTGTCTGCTCACACTCCTCCCCCATGTCCCCTTCCCCACCCAGCGCTGGGTACAGATGGTCCGGCCAGGCCCGGACTTGGGCTACCACTAATCTGTTTATGGTCTGCTACAGGAGAGTAGGAGTGTTAATCCAAACTGCTGAAACAACACTGACCGCTTAACCCACAATGGAGGATCATGGGGGGTGCAGAGGAATGCCAAAGGATGCGCAAGGACGGTCGATACTTGAATCCATAACTGAAGTATTAAGTATGAAATATCAAGTATCAGTGTGTTATTGTCATTCAATTTTTGGATAAATCACTGAAATACTCTGAACAAATCCAATTCAGTATTGTGCTGTATGATGAAGAAGATCTAAGAGCTAGTAAACAAAATACTCATTCAATCATTCACAATAAATGTAAAAGCATCATTTCACATTAACATCTAGATGCATTTCTGTAGACACTACAGTGCAACAGAACAAAATGACAGAATGAATGCCACTAACCTGAATCGGCCAACAAACAACATGTAAACAGATAATCATCAAATAGCTGAGAGAATTATCCACATCTTTCCTGTTGCCAAAAATCTAAAAATTTAAATCTGCTGGCTGTCACAAAATCAATGCTGCTGGTCTGCTGCGCGTCGGCAGTCAGCTGATGGTGAAAGTCCCTTCTGAGGTCTGATCAGTAAAACACAAAGAGTAGAGTCCCCATGCCAGGAGGCACATAATAATACCCGTCTCCCCGGTAATCCGCCCTGAGCCCACATCCTCCCAGCTGATGAGGGTGATGTCGCTGCTGCTGACCCGCTGCAGCAGGTGGGGGCACTAGATTGTTTTCATTCAGGAAAGAGACATGGCTAAAGCACGCAGACCTGCTGAGAAGCTCCACTGAAGGAGACTCTGAGTGGAACAATTGCAACAACTTTGTTTGTAATGTAAGTTGTTGAAATGATAACTATAGCAGTGATGAGCGGGAACACGAGTAAGAAGTAAGAAATATCACATCGCTGTGAGTCCATGAACGAGGCAACTGTCTGTGGTTAGTTCACGTCTGTGACAGCAGGACAGTCGAGTGTGTTATCTGAACTGCTACATCAGTTGAAACGTTGTCGGTAGCCTACCGGTTAACGTTACAAACAGGCGCGGTAGAGAACGACACGCCATTGTAGACCTGGGCGATGAGGAGAAAATCATGATAGTTTTGACTAACTACATTGAAAGGTTGACTATTGGTGCTTTCACAAAATATTTACACAATGAGATTTGTAATAAATAATCATCAATAATGTGAATATAATGGCTAAGTGGGTAAAGGCAAATAACAGCTAGAGTAGGCTATCACTTTATTGTAATTTGGCCTTTAAAACCAGGAAAAGACAACACTTATATTACGATATTGGAAATTCAAGACGATATCTAACCACATATAAATATTTAAAGAAACCTGAAAGTGTTAAAGTGCTCATATTATGCTCATTTTCAGGTTCGTAATTGTTTTTAGAGGTTATATCGGAATAGGTTTACATGGTTTAATTTTCAGAAAATACCATATTTTTGTTGTACTACACATGCTGCAGCTCCTCTTTTCACCCTGTGTGTTGAGCTCTCTGTTTTAGCTACAGAGCGACACATCACACTTCGCTAGTTAAGGACTACTAGCCAGTCAGGTGCAGAGTATGAGGGCGTGCCCTGACAGTACCTAGGTAAGGACTACTAGCCAGTCAGAATCAGAGTATGAGGGCGTGCCCTGACAGTACCTAGGTAAGGACTACTAGCCAGTCAGAAGCAGAGTATGAGGGTGTGCCACGCTAGCAGCTAGGCGAGCATTATAACGTGTGTTACAAAGTGACCACGTTTGTCTCTTAAGTAAAGTTTGGACTACAATAGAGCTGTTTGGAGCAGTCTGTGAACAGTGTTTTCTGTTGGAGATGGTAAGTCCCTTTGGGGGGGACTTTGGGCTTTTTCACTTTGTAAACCTATAACGTGCACACAAAAAAGATATAGAACACAATAAAGGAAAGGGGAAAAGCCAAAAGCATAATATGAGCACTTTAAAACTGGACACCTTTAGCACAACTGCACTATTTAGCATGCAAAGGCTAATTATAGACAAGGTTCATATTAGTGCAGGAGACTCAAACTCTTTCCTTCTTTCTCTTCCTGTAAACTGCTTGTCTATGCCACCACACCTTTTGAAATGGGCTCTCCCTTACCTCACCTGGAGCTTTGAAGTGGAATAGCAGGTGGGCCCTGTGACCTCTGCTTGGAATGTGATGCTGGGAACCAGGATCTCTGGTGGGGAGGGGGGGCTAAATGAGCCATTGTTGCAGCCTGATGCTCTCAGCTGCCTGCAGGTACCAAAGCAAGGGACTGCTAAGCTGTAATCAAACCACTGGTTGGCTTCCTGAAGTGCTTTACTACTGTTCCTCAACACCATTCATTTAATTACCCGGTTTAGAAATGAGAAATAGCCCCCCCCCCCCATTATGACAGTCGATTGTATTTATAGTCTTGTGTGACATTTTCCATCTGTTCTTAATCTAAATCTATTCTTTAAGGCAATACAGTAAAACGTATGTGAGAAGATGACATCACTGCAGCAGGAGCGGTAATGCAGGTGTGTGAAATTGTTCTCGTTTAATTGCAGCGCTCTAAAGTCTGCTCGTGTTTCCTGACTTGAGGTCACAACGCCAGCACGCGCTGGCAGTGCCGCAAGCCCACACACGAGAAGCCGTCTGGTGGTGGAATTAAATCATACTTGTGCTTTGGGAGACTCAGATTTTGGATCAGCGCCTGGACCGCCAATCTGTCTGTCTGCTTGTGTGCAGGGAAGTACAGTAAGGGTGGAACTGAGGAAGGAGTGGGGGAACCCCATCTGATATCACAGTTTCCATTATTATGATTATTACCAAATGATGGCAAATAATGTGATAGATGGGCTACTTGTATCTGAACCCTAACATGGTAACGTACCAACACATGGGCCTCCATACAAATAGCTTGGCTAGACAAAAAAAAAAACATTTCAACAACTCAAACCCACATCACTTACGACTTGAACCTCAAAGCTTCCCTCTTGTGACCCACTCCCAAACAGAGCTATAACATTTCTAATGTTTATCCATTTCCTAAACAACTCTAACAATTACTGTTCGATAATATCTGAAACCATGCTGCTGCACACGGGACATTTCCTGACACTGAAATCCTCCCGAAGATCACCCAAAGCAGTAGAAGAGGAGCGGTGTACGACCGAGTCCTGTTTTCTCAGCTGCTTCAAATTACCACTACAAAGTCCAACAGCAGGCTGCGGTGACTTTGAAATACTTTCCATTTTGAAACCTCCAGAGTGGTACACATTGCCGGGTAGGCACGATGCCAACGAGACGATCTCTCGCTCTGACAAGAGAGCGTGCAGATGCTGGAGGTTAAGGGAAGACGAAGGATGTGCTAAGTGATGGTTAGAATGTCGGAAACATTTCCTTTGTAAAGATCTAACAACACATGGAATGTTCATAAGAGTGTGCGGTGTGTTTTACAGCACAGTAATGAGGAGGGAATTTTGTTAGAGCGTCATAACATATTTATGTGACATAAGCATTAAAGTTGGCCGTGTTTCTGAGCAAAGAACGAGTTTATACATATCATAATAATATAAAAGGACTGGGCAAAAAGGCTGATCTGGAGGAACAAAAACTGAAAGCAGATTTTGATAGTAACGGCTTAAGAACATAAATCTATTGGCACTGGATCCAAAGCATATTTAAAGCTGCTGTACTAATCATCATTTTTATAAAAAATGATAAATCAAATAACTACGTATCACGTAAAAGGGGTCATTTGTAGTGATGAACCCACATCTTCCAGCTCATTGTTTGTTTTTTTACGGCTCGCAATCATCTTTAATGTTTTGGTTAACAAAACAACTTCATAATAGTATAATGTGTGTTATGTGTTTACTGCAACCTTTAGCACTTCCACAAAAACAGTTTTTACAAGAAAATGTTTGCAATATTATGTGTATAAACTAATAATGCACGGGTCGACTGCGGGCCCGGCGGTGTGGATTGGCTCTCATAACGGGTCGGCTGGGTGTGGGTAATAAAAAACCCTGAGCTAGAGTTAGCAAAGCTAACTACAGTTCTGAAAGCTAACTCTTACTGTAATAATACTTTTATACCGAGAGCTGTTTGAAGTTACACCACTAATTAAAGCTGCAACTAATTATTACCTGTATATCATTATGTGCTGATTATATTCTTAATCAATCGATCGATCATTCAATCATTTAATGTGCAAAATGTCAAAGAAATATGAAAAAGGTTTTCTATAAAACAGAAACTGTTTGGCATTCTGTCATTCGGCATTCGATCAGTCGATCAACTAATTGATTAATGGTTTGAGCTCTCACAGCAGGGTGTTGTTAAAGACCTGCAGCAGGCAGGATCCGCCTCCACGCAGTCAGGGAGAATTGGGTTCTTACTTGAAGTTATGCAATGTAATTAATCATTAATCAAGTCACGCTGGACAGCTCAAACAGGAATGGTGGGAGTAATTGTACTTCCCAGCCCTGTAATTCCCAGTTTATTAAAATGAAATCTTGATTTAAACTTTAAACAAGTGAAAACATTGACTAAATCATCTGGAATTCACTGTTAGCAGATTGGCCCTAATTTAAATCTTGGAAAGATAAAAATGGCATTCATACCTACTTTACTTCTGAATAAACTCTCTGCTTATGCTGCAGATATTTTTTGCCCTGTCCAGTCAACGCAACCTGACCTCTTGTTTACCAGCACTGAGTAGTGAAAAGGAAAGCCACAGCATGACAAAAACTGTGAATGAGAGCAACTCCAAGCTAAGAGAGATTCATTTTTCCATCCTTTACGTGCACACTCAGCAGGGTCAGTGGGGGTCAGGGCCCGCATTCAGCAACCTTTTACCTATTGCCCCCTAGACACCTCATTATTAGGTCCGCACACAGACTGGGAGGTCAGCCCACATCAGCAAACACTTGAGTAAATCACCAGCTTATTGGCCATTCATTCACACCACTTGGCTTCCTCTCTATTATGGTGAATGCTAAGCTTAAGCATAAATACAACCCATCTTCTTGTTTCTAACATTGATTTTTAGCAATACTAGCTGTCTGTTGATAATGAGTTAAAACAAAAACAATGTTTTTTACAAATGCTGCTTTGAGAAAAAGTACTATGGACTAGGGCTGCACAATAAATCGTTTTTTTATCGTCATCGCAATACCAACTGGCCAAATATACACATTGCGAAAGGCTGCGACATATCGCGATAGAGGAAATATCAGTAGAAATCTGCACATTAAAATGTATCTATCATTCTTTTTTTAGTGGTGCCTTTTGTGTTCAATTTAATGTTCAATTTTTTCCATAAAGAAATTCCCTTTTATTTGTTTTAAATTCAACAAGCAATGTGTTGTATTTTAGAAGAATACTGAAAGCAGCAGAGAGGCAGAACTGAGTACATTTTAATATCTGTATTTATTGCAAGTAATATTGTTATCTCTATATTCAACTATGTTATCGCATATTTTCCTCATACCGTGCAGCCCTACTATGGACTTGAAAGTTCTTCCTGACATTAACGAGGGCAGTTCTTTAGGGCTGTTAATGCAGAATATATAGGAAAAACAGAACAAATAACTGTAAAAAGAAAAAAAGAAAAAGAAATGGCCTATCTTCCGAAGTACACTTAAAATTCCTTTACCCCTTAAATCAGCACGGAGTTCATTTTACAGCTTTGTCCTCCTGATTCGCTGTGGAGGCCTCTGGCTGCAGCACACCCTCTCATATCACATCATTTAACGGTCTTTGAGGTCACAGCTGACTCCTATTGGGCTGTAATGGCTCTCCTGCTGAGCTTGGCCCGGGTCCCTGCTTTCACTAGACCTTTGAAGTACTCACACACATCACGCCCAGCTTCAGCAGAGGAGGAAGGGGTGTGTCTGGGCTGGTCCCTGCTCAAAAAGCTCTCTGGGTTTCCGTACCCTCCAGATACACCTGGCCTATTAGTCTCACAAATAAAAATGTGCGCCCTTTGACCTCCTGCTTTTGTTCAGTCCGTGCTCCCGTCTCGCAGGCACCTCAAGAAAGAAGAAAGAAACTCTTGGTAGGAGTACAAAAATAGAAGAGACGAGTTCCTGGCTTTACTGGAAGAAAGGGGAGTGTTAACCACAAGGTGGAGGATAATGAAAAAACTTGAAGTCAGAACAAGGGAAAGAGTAACGTGAGTAGCCTCTGCACGGTCAGCTCTGTCAACATCAACCCGAGTGCTTACGGGAATATGGCTGCATTTAAAAAGGTGAAACAAAAGTGTTTTCTCTGTGGCCAGACAGGATGAGCGGCCCAGGAGTGAATTTACCTTTCCATGCTTACAAAGCCAAGAAAAACAAGAAAAGAATAGCAATGGAGATAAATCTTTCATCAGCCTGTTTCTCTGCCAAACAACCCACTTCACTCAGTGTTTTGTTCCTACATGCCACTTGTAATAATAAATAAAGTGTTCATCTTGCTGCCTCTATACTGTAGACATTTTGTCATTTCAAAACAATACCATGTGCATGACATTGCAACATAAGACATGGAGATGTTTTTAGTTATGCGTTTAAAGCTGGAGCCCATTCCAGCTTACACTGGGCAAGAAGCAAGGTTCAACCTGCACAAATCACAAGTCTACCACAGGGTTGACAAATGTTAGGCAACCATAGTGTCCAAATAGACGCCAAATGGACTGTGAGAGAAAACCACCACCTTCTAGCTGTGAAAGCCTACACCACTGTGCCACCCCAAATTTAAGAATACAATTGGAAAGGTAAGGAACACTCATTCGTTATAGATAAAAAATCACTTATTACTACTAATACTTACTACTTACTAATAAAAAGTAGTATGTCAATGTGAGTAAGTTTGTTTTTACAACACCTTGTTACAAAAGATCCAATAAAATAGATGTGATTCACACACAAGAAGACAAATTCTGTGTCTCAAATCGAACACTTCTTTACTTACACTTGCTATTGTGAGTACCCAGATGCTGCACTCAATGTGGCCAAAGCGTTAAGTGTGGAACGCTGGACACTACTCACCCTCAACGGTCGTCATCTTTTCTATGGAACGGAAGCTAAGGGACCATCATTTTCAAACTTGCGATTGAAACAGCAAAAACAGAACTATACAAATGTAATTTATACATGTCTTTTTAACGATAAGGACCACTATGCCGTAGTCAGATAGTAAAAAAACAAGCCGGTATATATTTTGTCAGGCAACAATAGCTCGGCCCGGCTGCAATTTACCATTAAACAGAAGAAGGTCAGAAGCAGACCACAGGACTAGTCAGACTAAGGGTAGAACTGCCTTTACAAATCCTAAAATCAAAAAGACATCAATAAAAGGTCATTGAAAGCATTGCTGACTGCCTGAGGGCCCTGATGTATGCAGTAAACGTGCTTCAGTTTGGGGACCACAGCCTTGATTTTAGACACAACCAACTCAACCACAGAAGCACGTCCAGTGTTTTGTGCAGCTGCTCATTCATCAACTTGTAATTCACTGTGTGACAGGCTGAGGGGTCAGAGGGCAGAAGTCTGTATGGCACTCTAGTCTCGGGTCACAAACAGAGCCACAGAGGTTGTGGAAACAGAGAACCAATGCAAAACTACCCATGCACATACATGTGTACATGTGTGTAAATGCGGGTATGCAGGTGTACATGCACAGTGAAGAGGAACCTCACACATTTGGACAATGGCTCCATAACCTGGCTCAAGGTACACAAGAATATGCAGACTGTTATATAAGTGTCTGAGCAGCTTAATCGCACAAGGATTTCTCCCCACAGTTTCCTGTGTAAACACTGGGCTGTGTGAGCCTCAGACTCTGGTTTCAACAGTTTACTGGCATCACTCAGTGCTCACATGGAGCACAATAAGCAGAACAGAGACTGTGAAGGGAGAGAAACTCAACGAGGGGAAAAAGGAAACCAAGAAAGCAGACACAGGGGAAGGTGTGGTTTTGGAAAGAGACAATGAGGGCAGAATTTGTGCAGGACGATTGCAATGGAAACCTCGCTTTAACTGACAAACACGGTCGGACTGAGGTCATATTCGCAGGCCGGTGACCTGTGTGTGTCTGTGGGAAAGTCGTTAGGAGGGAGTGGCATTAGGCTAAGCTGGCAGGGCCGAGCTGAGCTGAGCTTTGGCCCTCCCTCACACATCTCCGCCTGATGGGATTCAGCTCAGAGAGAGAATAAACTGAAGGCCTGGCTGCTTCAACACAAACCAATAGCTGGCAGGAAGGGTGGATATGCAGGGAGCGAACCCAGCAGCCCTTTTGAGTGGAAACAATGGAAAGGATCAAACCAAACCAGTTCCTGGTAGTTTACACCACCGCACCCAAATGAGACGAGAAAATGCCACCAAATGAAAATGACATTCAATTGGTGTGGGAAGACTATACATATATGTCACCATGGGGACAGGAACAAACCAGGAAACAGCTGCTCTTTCTTCCAGGACACACCAGGAGTGTACCACACGTGCCTTTCTATTGTTAGCCTCTCTGAGTCAGCACAAAGCTGTAATACAAATATTCAATCATACACTGTTGGAGATGATTCTGCTAAAGTGGTGACCTGCTGTGTCACTGCCAGTGTGTGCATGTGAACAAGTCAGTCCACTGAATGAGCCCGAAACTGGGAGGTGTGTGTGTTTACTCGTTAGCACAGCACTGTAGAAAGCATCAATAAGCTGGAGTGTATAAGCCGAGCGCATCATCAATGCCTCATAGCAACTCACGCCAGCTAATGACAAAAAGGACTGTATCATCATTGTCTGTATCATTTTAAACCATGGAAATGGGCACATACGCATGGAGACGTGCACTTTCACAGTTCATCATACCTCAGCTGTGGAAAGAAAACTCAAGTACAGCCCCACAGTGACCCATGAATCCCCTGCAGGTGTGTGTCTTAACAACACTGAGAAAACTAACCAAATGTACAAAAATAAAAGAAATGCAGTTTTTTTTTTTTTTTTACTTTTACTGCCATGGATTGTTTCCAGATGTACTGCAAATATACATCTAATTGGTACTTACCTATTGATCATCAGCAGAAATCAGCAGGGAGTCAGGGGGGGACATGAAAAAGAAAGAAAGCAAACACATTATTAGTTGATTGCGGCAGGATATCAGAAAAACATCTTGTTATAATTTATTACTGTGTTTTTTTTATAGCTCACATGAATCTCTAGAGAGTACACTAGCTAGAAAGGAGGAGGGTTGTTTTTCATTACATTAGGAACAATTTTGCTTTACTGCTCCTCAGAGAAAATGTTATCATCCACCATATGTTGTTGTGAGACTGTCTCCAAAAGGAACCAAACATCTTCACCTCAGTCTAATCTCTGCATGCGTGTTCCCCGGAGTGTTTCTCATTGACATGACTTTACAGACGAAAGACTCAGGCCTCTGACGGGACACAGCTCACGTGTCGGCAGCTTGCTCTGAATGCGGCTCTATGCCGAGGGAGATTCGCTGGGAAAAATAAAGAAATGGTCCTGGGTAAAGGCTAGGGAAAGAAAGTAAGCTTGACTCCTGAATAGCCCTCTGCCCCTGGAGGGCTCTCTAGTGTAAGTGCTTCATGAATGGCTGGCCTGAGGACTGGATGCCAATAAACACTGAAATCATGGCGGCCGCTGGTTATTACGCTACGAGGGACAGGCGCCGTACCGCTGAAAGAGCAAATATTCTTTGTGGCTATGAAGCTGTAGCTAAAGAGCAGCTATGACCTCTAGATTTGCTATTATGGCTTTTTTTTCTTTTCTCTAAAATCAACCCTTACGCTGTTTCCTGTGTTTTCCTGATGTCTCTTTGCCCTCTTATGCCCAACTGTACCCACCACTAAATTGCAGTAGCAGCATTTTGGTAATGATGGGTCCTGTTGTTATGTCATGATGTAAAATTAGTGGGTGCAGCCAACAACATGGCATCCACGACACACTCGGTTGGGTATGTGGTGACAGTTTTACGCAAGTCTAAGCCCACGGGAATGTAGACCAATCTCCTCTCTCTTTGTCTGACACAGAAGGACATCTCCAGCAAATACAAGACAGAGTAAAAAAACAACTATACAGTCCCACCAAATATCTCAAAGTGCACTGAATGCTTAAAGACAAGTACTTTACTGATCAGAAAGTTCAATACAAGTGCTGAATCAAGTACTTCTTAATTTGAGGAGACTGATTTAAGAGCGAAGAAGAAGAAAGCTACAGCTGTCGTGTATTCTCAAATGGCACACAATGCCAATTACAATGATAAGCATGGCAGAAGTATGACTCAAATTCTTGAAAATTTTTTAAACGGTGGCTCCTTCATTTCAGACAGCGGTAGACAAACACAGGCGTATCATTCCTGCTGATGACTGTTGATTTTGCTGCCTCAAACTGTCGCTGGCAGATTTGATCAGTTGTAGCTAGCATTGGCTGAGTTGGTTGAAAACACTGTGTCCAGCTGACTTTTTAACGTTTCACACTGGCTTGCTTTAAAATGAGAGTTCTGTAAAACGACCCCATGCACAACGCTTCAACAAGTGGAGAAAGCTGCTGTGCCTAGTTCCAGTTGCTAAACTATGATGGGACAATTGCTGTTTGGGGCACTTATAGCCATGTTCCTCTTCAGCCCCCCGTCCCACAAATAGACATACCAGAGGATTTAACATACACTGGACAGTGGACAAACAGTGGAAATATACAGCAGTGTTTTAAACTGGGTCTGAAAGATCGATGTAAATGAAAATACCTACAGATCAGTAAAAGTAAATTTGAGTGACATAAGAAAACAGACTGCTTACCAAAGCAAACATGAAGAAACAGGCAAACATAATTTAAAAGCACTTTATAAAACCTGACAACATCACCAGAGAAAATTAAATACATCCTATGTAGGCACACATCAATCATCCGGCCCTCATGCCAACAGCAAATGACTCTGAAGTTGTAATTTACTACACTACTGAACACTTTACAAAGATTTGTTTTTTTTTGCTGCTAGAACTACCACTGTGTTTTAACCAATCTTTAAAAACCTGATATAATCATAAATTAACTCGACCAAGAGTAAACGGTTGTGTTTTAATTTACGATGTAAGATGTGGATTGATGACTGTTTTCCTTCCCTGTTCAGAGTTTTGGGCGTGTGCTCTTCAGTCAGTTGTGGTGGCTGCATGCATGAGACCACCGGCGCACAGCAGAGGTGGTAAAGGGAACAGTTATCTTCATCCAGTCAAGCTGTTTCTAATGGTGTCCAAATTCCACCAGATGGCTTTTCTCAGCAGACTGCAGTCAGAAGCAGACCACAGGACAAGTCAGACAGAGGCTAAAACCGCCTTTACAAATCCTAAAATCAGACAGAGAACAAACACAGCTCATATCTACTTCAGATCTACTCACAGCTCTGCAAGGTCAGCATGAATGCTGAGCTACACAATTACATTTTCCAGCAAGGACACAGAAATTCAAACTTGTGTGTGTTTGTAAAGTGCTTAGTAAAGATACTAAATGACCCTGAGTGAGGCCGAGCTGTTATCACTGATTCTGGAGTCTCTCAGGGCTCACAGTGGAAACCCTTCGGTATATTTCCTGTAATTTTACGCAGGGTCATAGTTTGACCCAAAAAAAAATAACAGGCTCATTTTCAGGAAGAGTAGGGCCATAATAATAACAAGCAAGTTGGGCTCATTCCCCCAAAGCACCTGTGGGAGCTTCAGCCAAGTAATAAAAACACACAAGCCCTTAAATCTGCTCTGCATCGCTCCTGAGGTCCCAACTCTATGTAGCAAATCAGGACCGAAAAAAATACAACATCTGTTTGCTGTGTGTTGTTGCCTTTGGTGCCCCAGACCCCGGAGAGGTTTCTGTTAAAACTTTGGAATTTAACTTCTCTACTCCTCCACTGAAGAAAAGGAGGATCTCCTCTCCAGCTAAACAAACAGCTCTTGCAGCATATAGTGGTGTGGTTTGGGAGGGTGTATCTGACAGAGAGGGAGTGTGTGTGTGTGTGTGTGTGTGTGTGTGTGTGTGTGTGTGTGTGTGTGTGTGTGTGTGTGTGTGTGTGTGTGTGTGTGTGTGTGTGGAGCCTCAACCTGACCTTCTGCACTGCACACCAGCACCACTGATAACAAATAACACAAATATGACACAGACACAGACAGGCAAACACACACATTAGAGATAGAGAATAAAATGTGCACACCAACTGTTGCCAATAATCAGCTCAATAATGTTAAGATACTTATGCTGTATATGGCCTCAAATACTTCACTTTCAACTTCTGTTTTAGGGGCCTGCTTTTTTTGCGTCCATGCGTGCTGTTTTTAAGAAACCTGTCTGAAAGTGATCAACTGTAAGCCTTCTAGTTGGGTATTTTGAAGACCAATTTTCTTGCTCTTGGAGGAAATTGTTGGGTCTTTGGAAATTATAGTGTGGACTAGACCTACACTATCTGTAAAGTGCCCTGAGATAACTTCTGTTGTGATTTGACACTATAAATAAAAGTGAATTAAATTGAATTATGAAGTCATGAAAACTCTAGTGTTAAACAATAAACCTGGCAGAAACATTTTATGTCAACAAATCCCATGAAAGGGCAACAATGCATTGGCATTATTTTGAGTGGTGGATTAATACACATTTAGTGTAGTTAGTATTTACGGCAGCAGAATAGTGTATGTGGGATTGACTCAAAATAAACTACAGTGCTCAGGCTGTTAATGGAGGAGCATGTCACCTAGTGCAGCAGTGTGGCTCATTGATGTGATTTTAATAGTTTTTAAGTTATTCATTTTAATAATACGGTACAGAGGAATAAGATTATATATCAGACTTTGAATACACCCACAGCACTTCTTGGTTTTGGATTTCATGGGATTCATTGACAATAGGAGAACTATTTGAATACCACCAGACTTCTTTCCTTTAAACATGATGGACACTGCCAAATATTAAGAGAGTTATAATCAGAAAGAAGACTGAAACTATTGTATGTTTTTCAGTAACATGGATACCACTTGGGTCACATTGAATCAACCAAGCTTATTTTAAATACTGGACTTCCCCAAGGCTGTGTTTTATCCCCAATCCTCTTCTCTGTGTATACTAACAACATAATGTGTAACAGTGAAGGTATGGCCTACCAGCAGGTTGTAAACAATCTCTCTCAAACTTTTGTTGAGCTCTCCTTGGAGCTCAACACTACAAAAACTAAGGAGCTCTGCTGTGGGGGCAGTGACAAGGCATCACCTCTGTTCCAGCCACTTAGCATCCAGGGTCAGCCAGTGGAACAAGTGGAGGTATTTCGGTACCTGGGCACAGAAGTAGACACTTCCCTGTCCTTTTCACAACACACAAACATAATATACAAAAAATCACAACAGCGTCTACACCTGCTCAGGAAACTCAGAACCTTTGAGATCAGTAAGGACGTGCTAACTTTGGTTTACCGCTCCCTCATCGAATCAGTTCTCACTTTCAATATCTCTTCCTTGTACAACCAACTCACCATCAAACACAAAACAAGACTTTCACGCATAGTGAATCACGCTGCCAAAATAACTGGCTCATCCCATGCTCCCCTATCTGAGCTGTACAATCGCTCAGTGATCAGGAAAGCCAACCTGATCACAGAGGACCCGTCTCACCCCCTCCATCACTCCTTCCAGCTATTACCATCAGGCAGGCGTTTTAGGGTACCATTGGCCCGGAAAAACATCTACAAGAAATCCTTCATCCCATCTGCAATAGCCATATTGAATAACACAAAATGAACACTACAGTCAGCTGATACCTCAATTCACCCCATGTCTTGTTTTTATATGTATGTATGAATGTCTCTTTGTAACTGGAGCCTTGTCAAAGACAATTTTCTGGAACCCTGTGTTACAGACAATAAAGTATTATCTTATCTTATTGATTAATGGCTGATGGGAAGGTTACACTCAAATCAAAAGGTGAATGACATATACATGTCCACCCTTGAGGAACATGTGATGGGCCACCTGCCAGCTCCATGCTGTGGAAAATACTTCTCATATGTATCAGAAACCATACACGCTACACATTTGACTGTCATCAAATCTGCAAATCATATCAGACGGGATCTCCCGTTACTACGCACCCAACACGCTACTGCAATTACATGTTTCAGCCATAAGCATTTCCACCAAGCTGCTGAGGCAGCGACTTTGGATCTGTTAAGGCCTACAGTGTGTGAGAGTGACACAGTTAGTCTCCTCTGTCATACAGGGAAACTGAATATCCACACAAACAACTGGGTTTCTTTTCAACATGGCCCCAGGCATTTCTGCCTTACCCGCCAAAATATCACAGTTCACCCGGAAGCCTGAGATTCTAGTCCTCCCGAAGCAGTGAACCTTATCTGAGCAGCTGCATTGTACTTTATAGCAAGAGCATATCGCGTTTCCAGAGGTGTTTATTCCCATAGAGGTCGGGTTTCCTTTGGAGTTAGATGTTTATGTGCCTTTCTCTGCGGTTCTGACAAGCTGAGCTCCATCTAATCAAATGTATGTTTGATGGACACGCCTTCCTCACTTATTAGGAAGGACATTTCTTTCACCATGTACTGATCACAGTGTAGGCCAAACAAGCTCAATGACAGGCAGCATCAATTTCTAAATCCTTCAATTGCAGTGGAAAGTCTTTTCATCCACTTACAGACTCTATCCGTCCTCGTTACGTCCCATTACCCTCAAATTAACACCATGATTGGTGTTTAGGTGGTGTTCAAGTAAAGCCATTAGCTGATTTAAAGGACAGAATGACTTTTTTGGCCACTTAACAGCAGCAGAACAACCTGTAAACAAAACGCTGACATATTATCATCATGGCTAACATGTTAGCAAACTGTTGCTTATTTACACATTTAGCAGACACTGAGCAACATTAGCATTTGAAGTTGTGTTTGTGGCCACACTAATCAAAGTCCAATACTGATTCTCCTTTTAGCTCTGTTTTGATCTCCAGAAACTCCTGGGGAAAATATTTTTACTAAATGACTAAATGCGCCTTCCCGTTCACCAGCTAGTCGCTAGCGTTGTCTGTGTGCCGTTTGGTGCTGGGCAGCTGCAGGCTGCGTCTGGCCATTACGCTGATGAGAGCAGTGAGAGTGAACCAAAAAGTTGCAGCCGATGACGGATGCTAAAACACTCCGTAAAGCTGAGAGAAGTTGCGTCAAATCTTTTTGTGGGTTCGTCACATTTTACATACACATGGTCATGTGATCCATTGTTAATATAAAAATATAGATTATAGCAATTTTAGGCCAGACAGTCATTTAAAGCTAACTATCCAGCCAGAGAGAGAAACCTGGAAAAAAGCAAGTTTGTTAATTAATGACTACACACTACAGCATTGTAGTGTGACTAATCTGAAGTCAGTTTGCCTTAACAAGTGAACACATCACCATGGAGACGACTGTTGTTAGCCTAGAGTGGACTCATTCAGCCACATCTCATTGGACAGCCAGATTTCAAAGGGACCAATAAAGAAGAGAGGTGGTGTGGGTTTCTTTGTGTGTGTGAAGTATATGTGTGTATGTTTGAGTGCTCGGGTGTCTGTAGCTGTGTATAAGAGGGGATTTCATAAAAAAATGGAAGCTGCCTTTAGTGAGAAAGGGTTTTATAATGATTCCTCTCCAGAGGTCAGCAGAGGAGGATCCTTCACGCGCAGAAAAGAGAGGATCTGTGGATGTGCACATCAAAGGTGGGCATCAGGACTTGTCTTTATGTTTCATTTTTCTTTTATCTGCCGATCAGTTGCTCCCTCTCTTACGCTATGATCTGAGGTTTTTTCTTTTTTTAACCTTATAAAGAAAACCCTCCGGTCCACTCAGAGCACGCCTTCACATGAGCCGAGGCTTGGAGGACGCTCCCAGGAGACCTGCCTGTCCCTCCCCATAACACGGGCATTAGGATAAACTAGGCACAGGGGGCCACTGAAAGGAGGAGGGCATCAACAAAAGGAAGAGAACTGGAGGGATCAGCAGGGAGAGTGGAATTTCTTCATTACTTTCTTCAACTTCTTAAGCTCTGCTCCGCATTATCTTTGTGCTCAACGAAAGACTGACCTCTGGCTTTTGGTGACTGAATGCGAGGTGGTTTTGTGTACCGTTCGCACATCAACCCAGGCGTGTAAACTATCATTTAGGCCACTATAAATTTACATCTCTCAACCATACTGCATTTAGTTGACAAACAGCTGAGTTCTCGTAAAACACACACTTTCGTTATAATGAATTCCTTTCCGGCAGAGCCTGCACCGCTCAGCGGCAGCCTGACCGCAGGTTTCTGCAGTACGAGCCCAGCCAAAGGGCAAATATGACTGAAAAGGAGCCCACAAGGCTGCTAGAAGCCATGTCACAATATTGAGCTATTCCTACTTTCGACATCGTTCAAGATGTTCAGCTCTGAAAGCCTTCAGAGACGGGCAGTTTTATAAACAACACCAGAGACCGCAAAGCAGCAAATGGTCTCTCTCTCTCTGGGGCAGGGATGAGCAACGTTTACCCTTCAAGTGGGTCTGTGTTGATGTAAGATTTTCCCCAGATGTTTTTTGTTTTATCCACGCTGGTCCACGTCCGGCGAGGGAAACAAAGATCTGACCTCTGCCCATTGATCCCTTTGATCACAGACTATTCCAGTTGTTACCGGAACACAGAAAACATTGGGACAGTGCTGCGGCCAGGAACACAATTACACAATCAGTGTGTACTGTTGCACTATGTCCTTTTAAAACAAATCCACATGTCAACAACCCCCCCATGATTTTACAGTGACTTCTTCTTAATGATCTGTGCGGCCTTACAATACATTTAAGATTCTAACATTAATTGTCAACAATAAAATCCCTAAAATAGCAGCATTCAAAGATTCAAACAGTGAATTTCCAATCGTCTGTACTAGCACCATGACATAAGCAATGCGTCCATATCCAATACTGAAGAATCACAGATTAGAGCTGTTTAAGGTCTGGCGACAACCACATAGGAAAATAGTTGTTAAAGGTCTGAAAACATCCAAAGGGCATGCTTCCTTTAATATTTTAATAAGTACAAGCTGCTTCATGGTGTACTAATCCTCTGTTGAGCAAAAGAATAGAGTTGTATTTGGGTTAAAGAGCTACACAAAGCATTGAACAAGATCCATGAAAATAGGTCGTTATGGATTGATGGAAGGGAAGGAAAGCTGTGGCCAGCTGTTTATGCACACAGACAGTTATGATGCAATCCACTATATTTTCATATTATAGAAATGGTATCCAATGAAATCCAGGAATTATTGCCAAAGAGTGCTCCGGTTTTGCAGAATAATACCTGTAGGATTTTTAGCATGTGTGTGTTTATGTGTCTGGGTGCGAATGTGTGTTCACATACTGAAGAATATCATATGGAAGATGTTTTCTCCAAACCTCATTAGTGCTGTCAGTACTGAATAGGCTGTTATCATGGATCATCTTTTTATCTCCAGGTTTCTAAAATGGCAGTTTAAAGTCCGTCTGTGTGGTAAAATATTGTCTAGTTTTGTGCTGAATATTATTACTATAAAAATTAAACAAAAACCATGCAGGCAGTTTAGCAAGTGGGTTAATTAAACATGCAAGATAGAGGCTCCATCTCCAAATCAGAGTACAGAGTGGCATTTAAGCCGACATCGAGGCCAGATGATGGCCCAATATAGTACATGGAAAACATTACAGTTGTTGGTGAACCAGACTATACACTGATCCCATCTGATATAACCAGGGTTCAAAATTAGCACCATCCACCAGCCAAATGCTGGTAAAATAAGCAAGTGGCTGGTAGATTTCCTTCACTCACCAGCCAAAAAACAATGGTAATGTATTGAGTGCCTGATAAAAATACGATTTGGCTGCCTCTGAAAAGGACACAACATTACCATGGCCAGCATTTGATCACTTAAATTTGAACTTTGGAGCTTCACACTGAAAAGTCCCCACATTTGAATTCCCCTGAGGCTAAAGTAAATTCTACTTTGCTTTTATGGACTGCACCTCCTCATTCTATTTCTAGGTTGTAAAAGATGATGTGAAACATTCAACACCAGAAGGTTACTAAAGAAACAGATTAGGGTTATGTCCATCAATTAGGACATATTTTCTTAACAAGCTCATGCTAGCCATTCTCAGCAGCTCTCATGTTTCAAATACACATATATAACTTCCCAGAAAATACCTCAGAAGTGGACACGCTCTGCCAAGAGACTATGAAGTCATCGCAGGCCCTGCCCTGCCTGACATGCTCACATTATGTAACCAAAAGCCGGAGTAAAACTCACATGACATCAGCTCTGGATGTGCACCGGAGTTTAAACATCCAAACAACACTCAGCTCTTGTTCTGATCTCACTGTGAAATGTCAGCAGGTTATCAACAACAAGCTGACAGTTCATTATCAGCTGATTGATCGCCTACAACAGATTATTGGACTAAGATTAGGTTTCCTGCACTTAAAAGCCCATTTTACTGAGAGGGAAACCCAAAAAGACTAGATTGGTTGTTTTAACAGGACCACATTGATTATATTTAAACCAGCAAAACCGAAACTGCAGCTCCACACGTTCCCAGTTGTAGACTTTAAAAAAAAAAGGCTGAAATGAATGTCTCCTGCTTTACACAAGTGCCGATAAAAACACTCTGAATAGGTAATCATGCTCCGTGGGGTACAAATACAGTATCATCTCCGCATGCTATTGGCCAGAAGTGCGTGGTCTGTTAGCCAATGGCGTTGCTTTGCATTGTTACTGTGCGTGTGTTAGTTCTCCTCTTCCCTCTGCTGTGGGGTGTGTGTGTGTGTGTGTGTGTGTGTGTGTGTGTGTGTGTGTGTGTGTGTGTGTGTGTGTGTGTGTGTGTGTGTGTGTGTGTGAACAGAGCCGACCTCAATACTGAAGCCAACCAAGCACGATGATTTCATTGTCTTCTCTTTTCATTCACCTTCCCCATTTAGGGGCATAATTTCTTAAGTAAACAGCTTTTACAGTAGTACGTCACACAAGCACTTTCACTACTAAAGTGACTCCCTTCACTGGAAAAAGGCCACTTCAAAAATAAGTTTTAAAAAAAAATCTGCCAATGGAACAAGATATGCTCTTTAAATGGGACAATCTATCTATTACAAATATCACAGCATCTTAAAAACCTTATTCTATGTCAAAAAAATATCTTTTTATCTGAGATATGACTCAAAAGAACTTTTCAAAACTCTCACTTAAAGGTCCAATATGTAATATTTGTACTGTAATAAATCCAAAAATGACACCAATGCCTCATCAGATATTAAGGAAACATGTTAAACTGAAATACTATCTTTTCTGACAACGATGCTAATGTCAGTATTTTTTCTTTTTGAAATTTACATTCCGTGAAGGAATTTATGTTTATGTTTTGATCTGTGTGTTATCAACGGCCCAGTTTGACAGGCAGGCCGGGTTGCCAGATATATACCTGTAAAAACGTAAACACAGCACGCTACAGCTGTAACGGTAGTACAGCCATGAAAGCAGCAAACAAACCAACAGGGTCAACGGAGATAGATTCTACATGACATAAAAAAAGAAAACAGCATGTTTCTAACAGTTGCGTGACCAGAGACGTAACAACCCCCTGGTAAATATTGGAGATGTATTTGAAAGATGGAAACAGCTTAGAGCCCAAAAGAACGCAGAGTTGGCTTATTTTCTCCTGAACAGGTAAGCATTAGCTTCAGGCTAATTTATCACAGCATTTTTTGTCATTTCAACATGTGTGTACTCACATTGAATTATATAGCTAGAGTACCCGAGTTGGTTACTCGCAAAAACAATTGAGACAGCCAGTAAAGTGATCCCGACGGGTCCTGGCTAACGCCGCCATGCTAACCCTGCTAACTGCTAACGTTACCGGGAGGACCAGGCATGCAGCCCATGGCTGTTTACAGCGTGTAGCCTCGTCAGCAGCTGGAGCCGACAACGGTGAGTGAGAGGGGGGCTGTAAATTGGAACGAGAGGACTGTGAGTTTGCAGTGTGTTTAGCGATTGTTGCCGTAATTCTAAGCCAATGAAGTGTGTTCCGTCGGCAAGGTAGTGGTATTTTTAGCGTTTCGTATTGTAATTCTAAGCCGAGGAAGTGTGCCTGACTGGCGTGTGGAGAGGACAGTGAGGTTGTTGTGTTTTTAGCGGTTCATACTGTCATTTTAAGCCGAAAAAGTGTGTCTGTCAGTTGGTTACAGAGCTCCGCGTGAGCACGGGCTTTTATGACTGTCAATATAGCCAGCATCTACCGTTAGCTACTCCTCTGTGCTGTGGAGTAATGTCTGGCTATGTGAGACTAGCATCTAACGTTAGCTACTCTGCTGTGCTGTGGAGTAATGTCTGGCTATGTGAGAGACGTTAGCTATGTGCTGTGGAGTAATGTCTGGCTATGTGAGACTAGCATCTACCGTTAGCTACTCTGCTGTGCTGTGGAGTAATGTCTGGCTATGTGAGAGCAAAAGCTGTGCTGTGGAGTAATGTCTGGCGTTGTTGTGCAACGTTGTTGTGAATGCTGCGGTCTCAGCCTGGCAACCCCCGTGAACTTTGAGTCTGAGCAGGAGGGGGCGGGGGAGACGACTCTCCAGTATTTTGAATTGGTAGTGCAGTAACTATTTTAACCGCTAGCTGCCAGTATTACATACAATATTACATATTGCACCTTTAAGATATTTAAGCATCGTCTAAAAACATGTCCCTATATCTCACTGAAATATCACTTGTTAGGTGATAAGGGTTATTGGACATTTTAACTAGAAATCAGATGAACATACTTGGTAAAATGTTGCTTTTTTGCATTGAATTGTGTCCATCTTTCTGCACAAACTGAAGGACACACACACACACACATGCACACGCACACACACACACACACACACACACACACACACACACACACACACACACACACACATTGAGCAACATACACAGCTATCTTAAATCAGCACATTTTGCTCATATCTCTCAGTAAACCTTTTCCTCTCATTCCAAAGCAATCCATTCTGCCAAGACTAGTATCAGTGTTCATGTTTCAGTCTATCTGTAGTTACAGAATCATTATCTGCCTCTCTCAGCACAAATACTAGGCCAGTAGAAATACAAGCAGGCAGCTTTAGCTCAACTTGCCTGGCAACACAGCTCAGAGGATTTGCTTGCTCCGGTCCACATATCACATGGAACCTGACCGGAGTTTCCTTCTCTCCCCTCTCTCATTGCATCCTCCTGCAACTTGTGTGAGAGAGCAACCTTACAGACTAAACTAAAGGCAGGTTCTGTAAAGTAGCAGCTAAGGCAATCTGGGAACAATTACACCCACCTTCTTTTCAAAATGAGCGTTTTTTAACGGACAGCTGTAATTTTGACTGACCTTCCAGCTCGATATGATTGCAAACTTCTGCTAAGTTACTATTGTGCGTTTATCCCCTGTAAATATTTAGTGTTTAAACTCGTCTGGGTGTATCACGTTACACTTTTGTCGCGTTTCTCTGCAATGTGTTCCACGCCCTTCAATTCAAACTGTGCTCTCTGAAACATATTTTGTCACCAATTTATATATATATAAATATATATGTATCTACATATAGATACAGCTGCAACAGGGACATCTCAATCCATCCAGGAAATATGATTGACTTGTAAACTGTGACGGACATTTTTACCATTTTCTGTCATTTTACAGTCCAGACAATTCTGAATTATTCCAGAAAAGAATCGTTGAGCCAACTCCTCCATTTATTCTGCAGAGATGTAAAATAGTGTAAATACTTCAAACTCCTGTGAATGTTGATACACACTCTAGGTAATTTAGGATTTATATTTAAACTGTGTGCTTCATTAAGAAAATTGGGCATCATGGTATCGTAAAACACCTTTCTTTGTGCCTCAACATGGTGTTGTGTGTGCAGAATGAGGCCAAGTGACTTTTCCATTCAATGTGTAATTTCAGTCTTGGTTTAAAGCAGTGGCAGCTACAGCGCACACTGCAGACTCTGGGGAAAGGGAGATTTAAGAAAAGATCTACCAAACCCAAGCGTAAAGTAGTAAAGGGAGAAATGTATATATAGTGTGAGTGTGTGTGTGCGGGGGTGGGGATGGGGAATTGGGGGGGAAGATGTCCTTTCTACACATGTGAAAGACACCAGACTCAGCAGCCACCACTCAGTAATGCGTGACCACCAACCCCTCCCATTAAACCAGCTTTTATCTTGTGAAAGGAGTCATTGGTTTGTTTGTTTGTGTGGTTGGTTTTGTCTTCAACAATATCTATGAGCTTTTACTTCACTAATCAGTAACTGTAAATTAAACTCTAATTCCTCGGCTTCCGACAACCATAACATTGTCAGACGTTCATTAATCTGCTTCCTGATGTCCCGGATCTTCACACACTGCCAACACGCAAACACAAGAATTACAGTGCAAACAGTAAATATTTGATAACTGGCAACCTCCTCCGTCTCTCCTTGACTGTTCTGCGTTATCCTTCTTGTGTGGTCAGGAGGCTTCTCAAGAGAGCTGCAAGAATGCGAGTGGAGAGGAAAGCCAACAATGCTTTTAGAGCCACCGAAACCTTGTACACAAGGCACTTGTATGGTTCCTGTGGTTCCCTGTGTGCAGAAAAAGCTCCCTTTGAAGAAGAGGCACAATATGATAAGGGACTTTAACTGGCGCAGTCACTTCACAAGGCTGGCCCTCGTTAGAGGAAAAACAGAAAAAGAAAAGATGGACTGCACTGAAGGAAAATAACCTAACTTAACTTTGACGTTCAGCAAGAAATGCCATATATTTTTTCTACTTTTCTGACTAAGCAGTATGGACAATCCCATGTCTAGAGAATGAATGGCTTACACAGTGTGGGAATGATCCTGGGAAGTGACTGTGATTAGTCTGGCTCCACTGGGCATGGTATCACAGCAGGGTGAACCAGGCTCAACAGGAACACTCACAGAGAGACGAGGAAGACGCAGAGAGAGAGAGAGAGAGAGAGAGAGAGAGAGAGAGAGAGAGAGAGATGGTAATTGGGTCTCCACAGTCTGACAGTGATTTCTAGGCTGGTAATCACATCACCTTTGTATCTGAGGCAGAGTGACATCACTGCGAGCTGCAAGTTTATCCCGTCCTGGCGGGCCCCAATGGAAAACTCATTCCAACGATCCAGTCTGTGGGTCTAAAGCTTCACTGCAGCTCTACAGACCCTCTAATCATGAACAAGAGGATTGGGAGATATGAAGAAATATGCTGAAGGCGTTAAACAGCAGCTCACTTACTGCTAACAGATCATAACATCACTGCAGACTGCATCCCAGTTATTAAGAATTAAAGTTATCCCTATAGTAAGTCAGGTTTAAAATCAAATAGTATGTTCAAACACTTGATGAATAATCTCCTTTTATATTAAAGGAATAGTTAAATAGTTGGCAAATACACTTATTCGCTTTCTTGCTCAGAGTTGAGAAGATACCACTGTCATGTCTGAATGCTAAAAATAGAGCGAGAGACCGTTTAGTTTAGCTTAGTTTCCAAAGACTGGAAACAGAGGGAAACAGCTGGCCTGGCTCTGTTTAAATGCAAAAGTCCTCCATCAGCATCTCTTAAGATCACTGATCAACACATTATATCTAATTCATTTAATTCGTACAAAAACCCCAAGTGTTAAAACAACACATTGTGGTTTTATTGGGGATTACGTGTGAGACTATGTCCTGGCCGGACAAAGTAACTTTCTGAAGTTTGGTAGTCACACTGTGAGGTTGCCAAGCAACCAGCAGAGACTCCAGGAAGTTCTGAGATATAACGTATTAGCAATTGAGCTCAATAGGGGTTGGTAGGCGTATTAAGTTACATTTGGACAGAGCCAGGCTAGACATTTCACTCTGTTTCCAGTTTTTTCTGCTAAGCTAAGCTTTCCGGCTCCGGGATGTAACTTCATATTAACTGTACAGACATGAGAGTGGTAACAATCTTCTCATCTAACTTCCTTTAAGCTTGTCTGCTCATTTAAAAGTCTGCTAAAAGCTATATGATGATCATGCTTTCATTAAACTAGAATTCACAACTTTTAAAGTGGATAAAGTATTCAAATGAGCTATAAGTATTTGAAATGAATCAAGGTACAAACAGGCCTGGGTCTTAGTACAAGTTGACAGATATTTGAATAAAACATGTGATTAAAAGGTGGCTTGGGTCAGCTACATGGGCCCGCAGCACACCAGATGTCACCCGCGCCTGTTTGGGAGGAGCTTGTGATTGAATATTAATGAGAAGAAAGAGGGCTTTTCCACATGCTTTGTTTTTGCCCCAATAAAGGTCACCAGCAGTGACAGCAAACTTCACAGGCACAGAAGTGTGTCACCTAACACGGGATCCCCTTTAACCAAGAGATTAGGGACAACCGGTGTCCCAGATTAAAGAGATCTGTCTGAGGTCAGGTAAATACCCTTATGTTTTTGTTTTATTAAAATTCATAGAAACAGCCTATTGTATGTGAAAATGTTGCAGCCGTTTAGTGACGGACACACTGTGTCTCACTCCAGGAGGGTAAAACAGGAAGACACAAATAAGGAGAGAGTTCAAATCCTTTTTGTCTTTCATATGCCTCTAAATTTATACACAGGAAAATGTATCTTGCATACTATTTAATATAAATATCTATAATAAAATTGAAAAATAATATCATATACTAAGAATTGTTATTATCACACAATCCAAAAATCTAATTCTGCAAGCTGCTACAATAAGTATACAAGCTGGTTTTGAGCTATAAGCACAGGTTTGAAACAATCTAGCGTTTAAAGACAACAAATCCCAGAGTAAAAAGTGGTGAACACTAGTGATGAGACACTGCAACTGAATCACAGGTCAACATCTCCTGTAAGCCGAAATGCCTCTGGCCCTGAGCCCAAAATCCTGATGAGCAACAGGATGGATGAAAGTGATGTACAGAGCATCAGGCAGCTGTGAGGCGGAGGTTAAATGTAGGGCTGCAGATGTTGCTGGCAAGACACTGCCTCAAGCCAATATACAGTATGCTACTGCTCTCATCTGTTTCACCAATGGTCACATTCAATGTTTATTCCAAACCAAAAAAGGGTGGTGAAAGGTGAAATAGTGCATTAACCTTTCTTTTCCTAACGGTATGCTTTTGATAAAAAAGCATTACATAACACATTAGGTGCAGGCAATCACACTGTTGTGACTGAACTGCCAAATAGCAGGATCCAACCTGATCAGAAACGACAACAATATGGAGATATTGTCTGAGAGCACAGAAAAGATACAGTATTTGGTTATTGTAGCATTGGTTCTAGAGCTGCTGACATTACTCAATTAGTTGTCAATTATTAAATAAATTGCCAAACATTTCAATAATTGATTAGCCTAATCGGTTAACGTAGTTTTTTTATGAAAATAAAATTATAATTAAATGTGAATATTTTGTAGTTTATTCACTCTTCTATGACAGTAAGCTGAATATTGAGAGTTGTGGAAAAAAACTAAAAGACATTTGAGGATGTCATCTTAGGCTTTGGGAAATACTGATCCACATTTTTCAGATTTCTGACATTTTGTACACCAAACAACTAGGGTCATAGTAAGGTTTGCTACACTGGTTTACCTTGCATAACTCCTGACAGAAGGACTTCAACTAGCCCTCATCGGATGTACGTGTGTGTATGTTGCTCAGTGTGTGTGTGTGTGTGTGTGTGTGTGTGTGTGTGTGTGTATGTTTGCTTGCTGAACTTCAAGTGCATTAATGCACAATGAGTAATCGCGATCTAGACAGGTCCCTCTGGAGGCCCTCTACAGTTTGTTTATGGAGGGAAATGAGGTCTCAGTGGATTGTGGTTTGGGCTTTTCGCTCTCTTTGGTGTGAAAACACTGTATTTGTGGTGTGATATCTGACAAGAAACATGAGCAAAATGACAAAAATCACACCTCCAGTTTCCTCTGTCAGCTCTGTGGCATGGTAGAGAGTAAAAGTCCAGATGGACAGGTCACATCTGGTCACTCAGAGGAACGTATCCTCCGTCACCCCTATATTCCTTCACCCTGAGGGCTTTGGGAATGTCAGGATTGTAAGGTTATTCTCCTCTTTCCCTCAGCTCGCCATTCTGATTTTCTAGTCTTGCAGTGATGAGCGTGACCAACACAAGCCATGTGGTGCCTTTGAGCGACAAAAACAACAACTTTGATTGAGATTAGAAGAAGAAAAACACTGACGAGGCTGACACAAACCCATAAAACAGACCTCAAGCTACTTATTTGGATGAATCCCATGGCGTCACAAAAGACAGATTAAATACAACATCATAATCCAGGGGATCAGGAGAATATGCAAATTAATTGAGGTGACTCATTTGTTACCCAGTAGCTCTACCTCTACCTAAAATAAATTGTTAAAAAACCGAGGATTCACACTGTACAGACATTGGAGCATCCGCACATTTTCCTAAGTTCTATGTGAAATTCCGATGACTGAGCACTGACCTCCTCTTTGACATCTTATCATAAAAGATTCAGTCTCTTCTGAAGGTCTGGTGAAAAGGTTCTTTGTGTCAGTGATCAGCGCCCCTCCCACAGACATCCTTCCGTGTCAACATAAGCAACACGATTACAACACCAGCCACCAACCATCCACACTGACTGTCACCACTTGCCAATTAAATCCACTAAATCACAACAGCTAATGCAACATTAATTTTATTATTAATAATTACTGTAAGTCTTGTTTAGTTTTCTACACGTACGCGGCCATCAACAGACGTCGGCAAATGTGAGTCAATAAACAAAAACAAAAGTTAACTTTGACTGCATGAATCATGCTGCAGCTGCCAAACAGACCAATTTTTATGCGATCTTAAAAACAGGGTGTATTTCTCCACATTGTGATGCAGCAAATGAGGCTATAAAACCTGCTGTAAACCCATTACCATTACACAGTCAGCCAGAAAGCAATATATATTCAGTGCCCCCCATAAAACAAAGCTTAGGTGATTTTGTGTGAGCCAGGACAATCAATGGATCCATGTAATCAAAGCATCCAAGTTTGAGTTTACTGCTGCCATGGTAACAGCCATACCAAGCCAAGACTTCTCTGGTCATACTGACCTCTGCTTTCAAAACATGCTCAACCGGCTTTGGTGTGTGCAAAAAGATTCTGCGGGAGCCAAAAGTAACTTTTACAAAGCAAATAACTATAATCTGCTTGTGCCTGAACGCGTTCAGTGAACGATAGTTCGTGAACTCGTTCATATTTTGAATTTTCGAACGTGAACTGAACATACTGTATTACTGCCTGTGTAAAATGAACTCGTTCATTCTGGTGTCTGTGAACGGCACGCTCTCTCAGTTTAACTTCGTCCAATAGGGGGCCAGATTTCTATAGAGCCTTCCAGGCCAAAACCACAGCTAAAACACACCGTAAACAGGCCTTCATATGTAGCGGAAAAAACACCCAATCTGGCAACACCAGCCACCGCATGGGTCATCAAAACAAAAAGCAGCGTGGAGGCGACAAAGCAGCGTGGAGGCGTCGTATGATTATTTAAACCAGTTTTATGACGAGGTCGGTGAGGATGGAAAAATCTTACATTTCTGTGCAAACTTTGCCCGCCGGCTTTCAAAAAGAAAATCCGCACTTCAGTCCCATCCACAGCAAACCTGAAACGGCACGTTGAACTGATTGGATATGAAGATGAAATCTGACGCATAGTTTCAGTGTTAAAACTGATAAAATAATTGCTGTCTGTGGTTCTATATGGGCTGTGGCAACAATTTTGAAAAATAATAGCTCGCAGCAACATATGGAAAAAAAGAACTATGAACTAGTTCATTTTTGGAACTGTAAACTTGGTTCAAAATTTTGAAGTATGAACTATGAACTGAACTAATTCATTTTAAAATTTGTGAACTGAACTTTGAACTAGTTCATGTAGAAAGTGAACTTTCCCAACACTGTGCTTCACACGCTGCACACACAACTGAGAGGCTGATCAGCCTCTAGGCAGTATGAAAACACAGATTGCCTTGCACTCCCTGTGCCCACACTCAAAACAGACAGATGGTAGTGGTGGGCGGATCGATTCAAATATCGATAACATCAATACCAACGTTGCTATTGATATTGATCAATACCAGTGTAATGAGATCGATACTTTAGTTTTAGTTTCTCCCCAGTATGCACCGCTGCGGTTTCATCAAAGAAGCGACCTGGCTGTCTGTGTCTGTGTCAGTGGCGCTGCTTTAGAGTGCCGCTCCTGTCACAGCGCAGAGCAGGCACACTTTGCTCCTCTTCCCCCCTCTTGTGATTTGATGTTGTACCGTCACGTGACTCAGCGGCGCCAGGCAAACAAGCAAGCAAGCAGCCAGGCCCGGCGGCGGCCAGCACTACACACACAAGCAGGACAGAGACGGAGTAGAAGAACGGCAGAGAGGAAGAGGAGCGCCGTGTGGCTAGATTTTCAGGCCAAAAATGAAACGACGGCAAGCTGTATAATTTGTAAAAAGGCTGTAAGATACAGTGTTCACACAACAAATTTGTAAGCATATGGAAATTCTGTCCTGGGTTTTAACTCATTAATAATCCAAAGGGAAAACACAAAAAAAGTTTAAAGTCATATGAAAATTCATTCAATTTAGCAATTTGATGATGAATCCTCCTTAATTTAAAAAAAAGTATTTAAAAAGTATCGGTATCGTGATGCCACTTCTTATCTTCTTTTGCATAGCAACCTCCATTTCCCCTTGTATGACTTTTGACATCACAGCTTCTTTTATAAAGCTGTTGGGATGACACCTGGTCCAAATTAAACTGGGACAAAATCAAATGAGTGTGTATATTTTCACAATGGGTAGCCACAGTGGGATTCAAACCGCTGACCTTGGGTCAGTGTCATCGCCGCTGAGCAACAAAGGCCCGTGTTGAACGTATACATTTCACAGATGGAGAACGGGGAAGCAGCTGCCCAGTGCCTTTCAAAGAAGAAGCTCGGCACATGACTTCATCGAACAGCCATGTATCCCTGTGTACTGCTATTAGACATACATTGTTGTCTGTGGAGAGGAGTGTGATGCCTTAAGCGTTTAATATAATAGAAGCACTGAGATGGTCTGAGTGGAATGAATAGATGAAACTCTGAAATGTTAATGGCTCTGAATTATGTTAGAGCGGTCTTTGATTGTCACAACTGTTCAGCATGAAATCGGATTTGGCTTTGCGTGTGGTGCAATATGATATTATCAAAAGGCATTGAAAGCTTCGGTTGAGAGTTTAGGCTAGCTCGAAACATCTTGAAGACATTTTATCCGACCATATATTACGGTTAAACCTTAAGTTCATTGGCTGTTATTTTGAATATCTTGTTCTACAGACAAAAACATAAATCCGGAATGACAATGGAATGAATCAGTGATTCACATCCATACAATATTACAGTGGAATTGCTATAATAATAACTTAAGATATATGACTGAATATATGGCTTACATTTGAGCTTTGTAATTATGATGCAGCCTCTATCATTTAGCTTCAAAAGTCACCTTGAGACATTTTCTGAGACTGTTCCACTCCCTTACACGAGGTCATAAATTTCTTTTCAAATATCTTTGTTTCACGGATGAGAAAGAAAGAGGTAAATCACTCCTGGATACCTTAGCCTTGGATCATTCCCAACATCTCCGATTTCTTAAGTATTCTCGTGGCAGAGGTCATGCAAACAAAAGCTGTGGGAAGAGGAACCAGTCAAGTGATTATTGTGCAATATCTCAGTATTCAACCTAATGCTAAAACACACACTTACAAAACAGTATCTGTACTCCATGATCACATTGATGAAGACATTCATCTCACAGTCTGTTTCCTTCCCGTTCTGATAAATAACCAAAGACAACGCCCAGCACTAGAGATGGCCCGATACCATTTTTTTGCTTCCCGATACCAATTCCGATACCTGAACTTGCGTATCGCCCGATACCGAGTACCGATCCGATACCAGTGTGTCATATATTTTATTATGTTTTAACAGCTGTATGCTACTATCTCTGTATTGATGTGATATTATTTCTATCTTTGTGAAACATGAACAAACACAAACGATGAACGCCACAGAACTTTCTTTTGTTGTCCAGTTTGACAGTCAGTTATAATGGAAAAAGAACATAAATAATCTACTTTAACGTAGATTTTCTTTAGGGCTTTATTACGTGGTATCGGATATGTGCATAAACTCCAGTACTTCCCGATACCGATACCAGCGTTTTAGGCAGTATCGTAACCGATACCGATACTGGTATCGGTATCGGAACATCTCTACCCAGCGCATCAGCTGTGCACTGTTCCTGTGACTTTATACTCTCACTAGCTGGCCGACACTTCCTTAATAAGATCAGGATCAGTGCTCCTTTAACTTGTAGACCCCCCGGGGAGTAAGAACACAGCCTACACATGCACATATGTCATAAACAAATATTTGGTTTAAATCCCTGAACCACTTAGAAAGTAAGACACCCCCAATATCTTCTTTCATGATGCACTTGTTCATTGCACAGCCCACAGAGCAAGGCAGAATATGTTGTTCTAGGTGTGAATGTGCCGCTAAAACCACATAATTAATGTTAACAAGAAGTTAATTCCTTCCTTCCCCTGCCAATAGAGTATCTTCTGCAGACTCTCCCAGCTCCCTGAATACTACGTTTCAGCCCTACAGGTTGAGCATACAGATCTTTCTTTGGCAGAGCACCAACGTCAACAACAATCAAGAAACAAGGAACACCAAATAGGGCGTGGGAACGTGTGCTTCATATGGACAAATGGAGTGCAAATGGAAAAAATTAATAGAACCAAAATTTCTGGACCTCTGTAAATGATTTTCACTTTTTTGAATGCCCTCTTCTTAAGCCTGACTTAAAACAAAAAGCCACCATAAAAAGGCACAACAAAAGGCAGCACGAGTGCCATTGAAGGACAAATGGCCTGCATACAAGAAAGGCCTACAGTGCTAAAACTGAGACTCTCCAGCCTCATAAACATGAGATAACTTGTAGAGCTGTGAAGATGAATCGATTAATTGTCAACTATTTAACTTATCGCCAAATATTTTGAGGATCAATTATTCGGTTTGAGTCATTTTTATATTAAGAAGTATAAATTATCAAATTCCAGCTCCTTAAATGTGAATATTTTCTAGTTTTCCACTCCTCTGTGACAATAAACTGAATATCTTTGAGTTGTGGACAAAACAAGACATTTGAGGATGTCATCTAATAACCTAATAACTTGTGTTCTGTAAATACATCTCAGTCACTCTCAGTGACGGGCTAAATAACTTGGCCCAGGCCTGGCAAAGCCTGTGCGTCTTAGCATTCCTTGATGTGGATGAAACAACAGTGGTGTGATGCAAAGATCAGGGCAGTGTGCCCCTCCCCGTGTCCTGCAGTCCTGCAGACTGTGTTTAAACCAAGAGATCAGACACTCGTAATCTCCATTGTCCCGTCCTGGGTAGACGACAGGGTCCTTCCATGGCCCACTTTAACAAGCAGGGCCATCTGCAGAGTCACAGATGGCCCCAGCAATGTCTCACACTGGTTCCCATATTTAGATAGAGGGTTAACCTGATATGAGCTGGTTTACAAAGATGAAAAATACACACACACACACACACACACACACACACACACACACACACACACACACACACACACACACACACACACTGAGCAAAGAAAAGTGGAGAAACTGTTGCTGCTTTTGATAAGTCTTTATAATCTCCCTTGGTATGCAGTTTATTATGTTTTCAAGTCCAGGATAAAACAGCAGGTATTTTTCACACCGTATCTACACCTACATCACAGCTCTACAACCTGGATCTCCTAAAACATGCTGCATATGCTTTAGATTACATCGTGTTATTGTCATCTGTCAGAATGAAGCAGTCTTTGATCCACCTCTATGCACTCCCTGCAGCCCTGCACCTCTAAAAACACACATTCAAAATAAAACACTGCTTAGCACAGCTCTCCCCGCCTCAGAGTACACCCCGTCCAAACTAACAAGAAGGTTCATTGGGTTAACCAAAAAAATTACGCCATTATGACAGGAATGAACAGACATCATCAAGGTGATAAATGAGGCGTTTTTGTCACGAGCTGGTGCCACCGTGGCATTTAGTGTCAGAGTGAACAAACAGAGGGGCAATAAAACAGGGAATGAGACTCTAAGGACACATGCAGTGAAAGAATTCAAATCAATGGGCATCAATGTGTCCTGCCAAATGGGTTCAGCCAGGACATTTCTTCCTTTAGACAAAGTGCTGCCGAGGTAACTGTCCAAACTTTAAGTGAATGGAGAGACTTTCTACTGAGAGCCTCATTCAAACACGTCCCGTGACTGAGATCTCTGTCACTGATTGGCTGCTGGATGAAGCTGCTGAGCACTATCCCAGCATGGAGGCTGTGAACTTGACCTAACGTTAAGGTGAAGACGGGAGGCTGGGAGACTCTGAGCTCTGACGGGCGAGCGTGGTCTGGCTTTGTGTCCCTCAATGGAGAGGTAATGAGTCACACAAACCTTCCCAGCAGCCAGCCAGCTGGCATGCAGCTCGCCTGCACAAAGAGATCTGCTAGGGTAGGCCTTCGCTCCAACGGCGGGTCTGTTTCAGCATGGCAGCCATTCAAGCCCAGCTTTCCATTTTATTTACACCAGTGCCTTTATGTCTGGATCTCAGTTAGTTTCTAGATGAATCGTCTGACTCACCTCCACTTTGCTCCCATTTACTGGCTGGTGGAGACTCTGGGAGTGGGATGGGCTTTTGATTTAGCCGGTCCTGTTCATGCTTAGACCTAAATCCAACCTTGGGTGTTTGAATCACAATTGGACAGCTCTAAACACAAGTGTGAGTGTACTGTGGACACACTGGGATGCTACTGGTCAAGTCACATGAGGTAGTCAGAGATGCATTTGACCACATACCCTATGTCACAAACTTTGAATGCAAATGCATCCCTGCCTCAGTTGACGGACTATATAGTCAAATTTGTAGTGTATAAATAGCAGAACAAACCTGTCAAACACAGATGGATGTGCATGATTTGCCTGTTCCAAAGTTCAGAAAAGGTTTTGAAGCTCATACCTGAGCCAAAATATCGAATAGTCCCAATCCACCCCTCCAGTTAAATAATGTGCATATCTTTATTATGCAGACGGAGAGACTGATACACATCATGTCCGGGGACTAATTGGTTGTTGGACTATAATCAAAAAAAATAAATACAAACTACAAGCACCAGTGACAATCAGGCTCACTCTTTAACTGCTGAGCTCCTTAGAATCTCCTTAGTTTTTAGTCGGTACGCAGGATTTGCCACATTATTTTTATTATAAGATAAGTGTATGAAATGAGTCTTGTAAAATATAAGCCTCACACTGTATGGAATTATTTGGGAATGTTTGACCTAGAGTTGGAAAGAAAACGCATTTCACAAAATATCTCAGCCTCCCACACAAGGAAAAAGTTAAACACAAACAAATCCTGATGTCTGGTTACAGTTTAGCAGTATTCCCGGGAGAGAGTCAAAATGAAAGTCCGTGCTTCTAATGAAAGACACTTTCCATAGGGCTATGGGCTCTGGGCTGGCGGCCAACAGATGGGGCTTATCAGCTGGCAACAACACAGCAGCACCTTCAGGTACTTTACCCCCATGCGCCATGTCCAGCTACCATTTCAGTCTGAGCCTGAGGGAGGGAATACTCTCTTCAGATAAACTGATGTGAACAATCCACAGCAGGCTGACCGTCCATTAGTTCTGTGATGCAACAGTGGCCAACAGCCCTCGCATTTCCCATAAATGACTCGTCACAAAAGCTATTTCCAGGAACTATTTCTCCAGGGACTGTCAGTGAAAACAAGTCAAAACCACAAGTGTAGTTACTAAAACTGTATGTCTTGTTTAAACCAAATTAAAATGGTATTAATGTGTGTCCAATAATGACACATACGTAGGTAAGCTAGACTGCTAAAGAAAATTTAGCAAACCGGCTTTCCACAAGGTCATGTTTCATATGAAAACCAACTCAAAGCTTTGCCAGCTGTAATGACCTTTGGTATCATTGTTACACACCTTGCGCGGTGGCATCAAAGGATTATTTCAATACTGTTTCCTGTTTGAAGTCACCTTAGTTCTTTTTTGCTGCTTTTTTAGACTTTGAATTACAGAGCTGTTGATTCCTATCGCCCACAGCATTCATAACTTTAACGAAATAACTGAGGAGGAAAAGCTTTCTGGGCAATTTTTCTTCCTGTCGCATACTGTTTTCAGATTCTATTTATCACTTTGCACTGAAGTGCAGTCCCTTCAGTACAAAACATTTTTAAAAGCATGACAGTAATTTGCTTGATATTACTGCTGCTCTTTTAGCAAGAGCGGAAAACCAGAAGTAAAAGCTAGTTTGATTCATCTAACATTGTATGACTAAAAATGAAGCACAAACTCTAACAGTAAATTGCTCTGTGGTGGCTCGCTCCCTGATGTAAAGAGGTTGCCAAGACAGACTGGGCAAATCATCACAAACGCCCAACAGCAGCTATGATGGAGGATATAAAAGTAGGTTTGTCCCAAATAGTATTTCATTTATTTCTCCCAGTCTCCAACTCCCAATAAGTTCAGGTTTGAGTACAAACATACTGGTCACACTAAAGCTATAGACTACTCAGCATCACTAAGAGACACAGATGTTATCTCTCCACATGATGAACTGCTTCTCAAGTGGACAGTAAACGTGGTTGTTAAGGTTAACTGTTTCACAGCAAGAAAGCTCCAGACAGTTTTGGAGAGACAGGTGGAGTCAGAAGATTTAATTCTGTACTTTCACTGTGGAAAAGAAACAATACAACGTCTCATTCAATACATGTTTTCAGTACTCAGATGTCAGTGGAAGTTCCCTCCCAAGTCAGAACTCCCCAGTGAGCTCCTAGAGTGCAACTTTTAGATTGGTAACTGGATCTTTATTCAGGGTGAGAATCCATTCCTTGGAAACGTGTGGGATAGACTGATGCTACGCTAGGATTTCCTGTTTTCTCATAATTAAATGTCTAATGGTAAGAGCTGTGTGGAAGTTGAATGTGTCATGAGATCAGTAACACTGGGCATAATAAAAACCAAAAGGATTTACTTGGAAATCAAATGACCCCGGTTTCTCTTTCAGATTGAGCCAAGGGACATTTGATTACTCATTTGACTGCAGTGAAGTTCCCAGAGTACAGTGAGCTCAGTCCTCTCATTTACAAAAACCTACTGTGCTGTGAATATATATATATATATATATATATATATATATATATATATATATATATATATATATATAAAACATAAGTACTCAGAAACTCAAATATTAACCCATGCAAATTTACCCAGAGTACCAGGCATCAATTCTATGTTGATTTGTGGTCAGTAAATGTTTAATTCAGAGAATCGCTAACTAATAAGCAGAACATAATGGAGAGCAGGTCATCCATTTTTATGGCATAAGCCCTTTTTTTTTTGCTGCTATAGCAGGATGGTCTCTCCCCAGTGGGGCTGCTAGGAGCGGGACTGGCTGAATCTCAAAATGAGAAACTGGGATACAGAGACGAGCAGAACGGGAGAGAGGGAGAGAAAGCTCAGAGAAAGCCGTCAGAAGAGAAGAACAAAGTATACAAAATGCCTGAGGGAGCGGGCAGGCACAGAAATCACTGGCAAGAATAAAAGATGAATCCGGGTGGCGAGGAAATATCCCAGAGGAGGAGGGTATAAAAGAGGGAGGAACAAAAGCCAGTGCAGGAGGGTGAACTTGCGCGTGCTTCATAGCACAATGAGCCGATTGGAGGAGAGTCGTCCTCTCACGTTGACCGGTCCAGGATACCTCTGCTCATTCTCAGTGCCACAATTAGTGTTATCCAGACTAGAGCATTAAACTGATGCATATGAAAAAAATGAAAGAGTGGACCAAGTAGAATTCCCTATCTGCTAATACATTATTTATATCAGGTGGGATTGGGCATTTTCCCTTTAAAAGTTAGAAAAAGAAACAAAACTGCATCAAAACTGTTCACTGGTGGAAAGGTGTTGAAGTGATGGGAAGCAGAGCACCGAAAACCTCTATGTCCAGGTCAGTGACGCTCGTTCACAAACACTCTATCAGCGTGCTACAGGGCGCCCTCCACCACTTGTACTAAATTTGTAAGTCAGTGTGACAAGTGAGGGCCCACAGGACGGTACAAAGACAGCAGGAAGCAGATAAGACCATGACGAGGGAGTCTGGCCTGAGGATTGCTCATTACATCAGACAGCCACAAACAAGACAGAAAATATGAAATGGCAGAAGATACTTTCTGACTGAAGCTTCATCGATAGCAGAGTCTGTTTGAGGGGAAGTTTAGTTTCTGGTTCTTGTTGAATGTAATTACTATTCCAGTCAAAATGCAAGAAGAGAGATGACATCCAAATCAAATCTTTAAAATAATAGTTTTGGGAAATACTCTTATAAATATGTGTTGTCTTGCAAAGAGTGAGATTAGATATCAAGCTACGGGAAGCTAGCGGCCTAGCTTAGCATAAAGACTGGAAATAGGGGAAGCAGCTAGCCTGATTCTGTCCAAACGTAAAAAAAAAAAAATAATCCACCAACCAGCACCTATTAATCTCACTAATTACCACATTATATAGTATTTTTTTTTTTTATCAGTATAAAAACTGATGTGTAAAAATGATAAATTGTGATTTACGGGGGGGATATGTGCCGGACTATTTCTTGGCTGGGTGCAGTGACTTCCTTTGGACAGAGCCAGGCTAGCTGTTTCCCCTTGTTTCCAGTCTTTATGCTAAGCTAAATTAACTGCTCCCCTTCATATTGTAATGGCCAAAACTATTGTTCTTCTCATCTAACTCTCAACAAGAAAGCTCATAAGGGTATTTCCAAAAATGTGAAACTATTCCTTAAAATAACATAATCTAAACTCTAAACTCGTAGTAGTAGCGGTTGGTTTGCTTTAAATATTCTGTTATCTCTGTGTGCTTGGATGAGATTACTCCAACTGTCCCACCGAACTGAAAATAAAACCTGACACCAGAAATTTTACTTGTGAAGAGAATAGTCTTAGCCTAAACCGTTTACACACACCCTCATATCCACAGGTGCTTTCCTTTTTGCATCACTTGTTGATGGTAGGATGATTGATGAAAAGGCTCTTTCAACATTAAAGACTCAACCTGGCTGATCCACTGGCTCGTATACAGCGGCGAGGAAAGGGGAGTTCACATTCCAGTCAAATCCCAGTCTAAACACCTGCATGGCAAAGACTACAACTTCATGTTTCCTTCTTGTTAAAATACCAAGTCAGTTTTACCGCACATTTTCCCCCCCACCCACCGCTTTTACACGTTGGGATTGTGTTAACGCTAGATGAGAATAGCTTTTGAAAGAGTCCATTGTAAAATGTAGATTAGCATACATGCATCAGGTTAACAATTCACTGCAACATAAAACTTCCTATTGGCAGAAGAGCATGGGAGGATTTACTTAATATAAGGTTATCTTTATACAGCTGTGATTCACTCTCAGCATCTCTGATCCTTTATCTCTCACTTCCTACTAATCTCTCTCACCAGATAAGTGAGTAAGGAGTGGAGACTCATACGAATTTTACTTTTACTTTTATTTTCTCCTCCTGCAAAGATCCCAAGATGTGTCTTAACATTTCTGTAAGAATAATTCCATTGCGTAATATTTAAGTCTGTCTTCGTGACGGTGGTGGCCTGGGGGGAGGGACTGCAGAGGAGCGGAAGATCATATCATTTAAAGACATTCTGAGTTGGGAGAGGAAATCCACACAGGTGGCCTGAAATGCTTCCAGCTATAGTGGCGGCAAGACAAAGAGTAGCTGACAAACGTTTTATAGCCCTGTGAGCTGTCAATATTTCTCCAGGTTGCCATGGAAAAGAATGTGGCGAGGTGTTGTAAACGGCATGCTACAGTAAACTTAGTTTAACTTGAAGTCTGATGTCTATTTATTTGATCTTTGGGCAAAATCTTGAAGTCTCAGCTACAGTATTTAGAATAACAGCTACATGTAGGCTCAGACAGAAGGCTGAGCAGATGTCGTAGAGCCAAGAAGAGGAAATATCTATCCTGAATAAATAGAGCTGAGGTCAGACATATCTTTATTCTGAAATGACAGGCACTGCTTGTAATTGCTTTTGGTACCACAGGTCATTATTACTGACCTGACTCATAGTAGTTTATGTGTTGTTCAATGCTGAAAAGTCAAATGTTGCTGCAGCTTAATGTGTGGTTCAAAACCATTGGAGGAAGTAAAGGATAAAGAGCACCCAAAACTTTTCATGGAGCTGGTCATGGCTCAGTTCTTCTCCAGCCATGAGTGACAGCCTGGGATGAAGACTTAGTTTAAGTTATTGCGTTGAGTTTGACAGGTTAATCATGCCTAGCTCTGGACTGTTTTTTGTCAGCCCGCTGACCTGTGGCCATTCAGTATCATGTCAAACGTAAAATCCCCTCTAATTGGCCGCTCAAGTCTTTAGAGGCCGAGTGGTAAACAAGATGGAGGCGGCTCTGTTTGCTCTTTTGTGATTTGAAGGGGGTGTGGGGGTTCGAGGTCAGCAGGCTTTTTGAGGTCAGGGGTAAATGACTTTGCCCCCCATCTCTTCTTCAGGACAGGCTTGAATTGTACTGCTGATGCCTAAGCCCCACACTCAGAATTCTATAAAGAGTAATGACTGCTGGGGAGTGTTATTTAATAAGTATGTGTGTGTGTGTGTGTGTGTGTGTGTGTGTGTGTGTGTGTGTGTGTTTGTGTTTGTGTGCGTGCGTGCGTGCGTGCGTGCGTGCGTGCGTGTGTGTGTGTGTGTGTGTGAGAGAGACACATACGCACCTCAGGGCAAGGAGATAACTTATCATGGCCCCCTATTGAGTAGAAAAAACAATCCACTCTAACCAACAACAAACTAGAGCTTAACTTCCTCTGGAGGAACCTGACGTTCCAAAAACAGGAATGTATACATTCCAGCAGAGAGGCCCTAAACACACTTAATACAAATGCCTATATGCCTGAAAATATACAGAAGACCAGCAGAGGGATTTTAGGTAAGTGTATAGATGGCCACACTCAGAAGCACTTGCTCTCGTGGAGGGTCCCACCGCAGGAATGTAAAGTGTAATCACTCACACATTTCCCTCAAGAAAAGCAATGAAAAACCTTAATTTTAACAAAACGTCTCCTTTCATAAGCAAACAGCTTCAACCCCTAACTCCAGTTTCTTCCCATCTCCCCTAATCACACCAGCCATCCAGGCCAATTTAGGGAGCATGTGTCGGGTGTAAGGTCCCAGAAGTGCAAGCGAGCGTTGTGGTTTCCTGGTCACTGGCTTCTTGGAATGCTTGACTTGACAGAACGGCTCAGCAGAAACCACTTCAATCACAGGCCGAGCAACCACCGGGGGCCGAGGTGCCGAGACGCACACACAGTTAATGGAGTGAAGGGGAAACCTTCAGTTCAACTTGGTACAAAGACCGCATTTCTCATTTCAATGTCAAACACTCTGGTGTAAAAAATAATTTGCTGACAATAACGTGTTTATACCATATTATTAAGTTACAATGTAGAATACTGAACAAAGCCATTGGTTTGTTCATAGTTTGGTACTTTTTTTTATACTCTGGTCCCAAAAATTCAAAGTTAGAGTACTGAATATAAGACACAAAGAGTGCATATAGAATGGATGACATGACAGTTGAATTAAAACAACAGGGCATAGCATCAGGGCTGTCTCGGCCCTCTCAGTTTCTGTCTGGGAAGAGGGGGAAGGTGCAGGAATAAATGAGCAAGTCTTTGAAATGTGCTCTATAATTAGCAAGGGTACAATATCAACGGCAGGTTGTCTGGACCTGCAGAAATATGCTTACGGTTTTGACAATGAAAGAGAAAAGCGGAGGAGAGGCTCTGGATCCCGTTCTAAAGTGTGATCCAAGTTTCGCTGATGTAATTCTTCTCTTTGTGTGAATGATTTAAAGTCTTTGTTCGCTTTATGGAAAGAGATTGAGGCTGGTGGCATAAAGTTCATTCTTCTTCATCTGTTCCCACCCCATATCACCACATATATTGAACTCAGCTACTAAAAAAAACAGAATCACTAAAGAGGACACTATTGAAAAAATGTTGATTTCACTCACTGTGAAATATTTTCATTCCTGCGTTATCTGAAGCTCTATTGAGTATGCTAACATCGACTGCTATTGACCTCGGATGGAGTGTGCACTGACTCGCTGTTGCGGCCTCACTTAGTAAATCAAAGTCCCAGTAATAGCGGGACTGGGTCAATGACATGTAGAAGAGAAGGACTGTCAGCAGGCTAATGTGGTTTCCGGGTCTAAGCCGCTCTCGTGGAGTTTATAGTCGCATAGATGATGTGCTACTGCCGTCCACAGAAGCTTTCATTCCAGGCAACGAGGCTCTAACAGAGCTGCATGAACGTCACAGTGCTGAAGTGGAAGGCCGGCTCTGGAGTGAAATCAAGAAACAGAGAGGATGGCAACTGCAGAGCATAAATACATGGTGCTCAATCTTACTCAAGGGGTGGTTTTAGCAAGCGGAAAAGTAGCACAGTGGAAAGCCTAAAGCACCTAAAGCAAAGTCGTGAGAAATGTTCCCTGCTGCAGGCCCTTGTCTTTTCTTAAATGTTAAATAAATAACATGTAGACTAGTATGTGTCAAGCTGATTTCTTTGAGTTCAGACATTTAAGCTCAATGAACTTGACAGTTACAAATGTTCTACTAGAGTTTTAAAACAAACTGAATTAGTCAGCTGGTTAGTAAATTATGTATAACTTCAGAGTAAAATCTCCAAATTCTGCACATTTGGTCAAATGTATTTGTACTAGTAGTAATATAAACACTTATCTAAAAGATAAGATATTGATCCTGGCTGTTTTTTATGTGAGAACATTTCCAAACATTTTTTTTTACATTTCTTCAAATTCAATTTGTATTCACATAACTACCCTTATTATACATGTGTGAAATAAAACCTTTTGGTTTTGTTCAAAGCAATTTCGCCAGTGAACTACAGTTGTACTGAAGGGTTATGTTCTAATTCTACAACCAATAACATTAATAACGCTTTCAACGTAATACTTTAAAGTCACAAGATTGTCATGTAAGACTATGCACACCGTTTTGCAACACTAATGCATGATGGACTTCTTCTATCCATAATGGGCAGAAAGAGCACGATGACACAGAAATGTGAGGCATCTTGTGTGCTGCTGTCCTTAAACATTTTTCTCAGTTTTACTGAGTGGATCAGTGAGACTAATGCTTTTCTCTATTTGGTGTTGTGAGACAGTCTCTGGAGCGGCCTGTACAAGGAATGTGGTAAACTGCCAGCCATGTGCTCCTGGACCAAAAAAACCAGAGGGCCACTTTCCGCCACAAGAATTACAGCTCCCCCTCCACATTGAGCCTAGTGTAACTTAAAACCCAGCAGAGTGCTCTAACATGGGACTCTGTAGTGCTACAGAGCCCAGTCTGGCAGAGGAGCTGTGATGGTAGTCAAACACAGACATTGATGGGGTGTCATAGGAGAGCTGTCCAAACACAGGGCTGAGGGATACATGCCAGGCTCCTGGTACGTAAACGTCTGCTGAAGTGTGTGCGAGGCAGTGGACAAGAGTCAGAGAAAGAGAAAGCATAAAAAGAGTGTTTCACATGGATTTGGATAAATAGATTACCAAACAGAGACAACTTCTTATTTTTCATTTTTACAGAAACATTTAAAGTGTGTACTGTTTGTCTAAAAGCATATCTGGTGTTATATTGTTGGATTCCATTGTATAAATAGCCATGGTGATCAATCACAGACAGTAGAAGCATAACCTAAGCTACTATATATGGACCTGCTGGCTACTTAGTACAGCTGGCGTTGTTGACAGATAATAAAAAGCTCGCTATGAGATGGCGCAAAAGTGAAGAAAAAAAAACACTGCAAAAAATATACCTGCATTCAGACATCACCACAGAGGGAACTGGAAAACAGCTACAATACTACACACAAATAATTTGTGTCTGATGCACCACCAGAAAAACAACTTCTTCCAAACAGCATGTTTGCTCACAAGGGACAGCCCTTGTGATCCTTTACCAATGGGTCAATATCTGATTGTGCATAATCCAATATGGCCAATGAATCTGCGGCTGTGTCCTTCAGAGACAAGTCACAGCCGCATCATAAAAGCACCACCCTCCCCCCCACACCCTTTCCAAGCTCCCAGTGCCTTGAACTGCTCCATTTACACTAATTGTCATTCAGATGAGGGAGGGTTCTGTTGTTTAAGGCTGCCCCTGACACACATTAATATGAAAAGCACAATTAAGAGTAATTAGGTTTTTGCAGGCAAAAGAGGGTTATGTGGTAACCTAGCACGCAAGATCCTGTGTAGCCTACAACATGCAGCATGGAGGGATTTGATCATTTCATCCCAACATGTTCACTCCACCCTGTAGAAGTGGGATGAATCACACAGTAAATCATTTGACTTAAATGTTGCCGTTAGGTGTCATCTTTAAACTGCAGCTTAATCACATCCTGAGCTGTGGATACTTATAAAATATTGCTCTCATTACAACACTGCTGTAATAACTTTTTTTATCATGATTTTATGAGTTGCCTTTATCAAAGTAGCTTCCCAGATTAATTTACATGGAGTCTGGAGAGCTGTCAAAAGAAAACTATGATAAACTCGTAATAAACTAGATTGTGTCACTTATAATTCTCCATTAAAACAATGTGCTTCCACCCAGCTCAGAGAGGAGTGTACTTGCAAATATGAACTGATGGAGCCTCTTTAGATCAGGCTCAAACTCTCTTCAAGACCAAACAGCAAAGGGCCAGGAAAACTAGCCTGCAAATGTTGCCTCAAACAGGAGCTACAAGCGCTGGCAAAAATAATCTCTGCAGACGTCTCCCAATTTTAAATCAGGTTTAAGAGGGGTCATGTATGTGTTTTGAGTTTAGCAGGCAGCAGATAAATACCCGCAGGCAAACTAATCCATTCACAGACCACAGGAAGCAGGGTCTGGGGAACATGCAAGGACTTGCTGAACCCTAAACTAAAGCAGTGTAAATGCACTGGGATATGTCCAAGCTGGAGGACCTGTTCCAGGTTGGACAATTACGGGGATAGAGATGTGCTTCCTGGAGAGTGGGTTTATACATAAATACACCCCCCCCCCCACCCCAGTCACTCAGGGAGGGTGGGGAGGGGGGCGGGAGGGGGGCACAGAAAAAAGAGGCAGGCAATGGACACATGCTGTGTTATCAGGGTAATGAATTCTCACTGGTGGTCAAGCAAAGTTCAACACCAAAGCAGGACAACTGTGAGGAGCAGAGCATCATTAACTTGAAACACTTTGGCTCAACATATATCAGTGGCCAGCACAACTCCTGCTTATATCTGTATCAACTGACACCGACACTCAGTGGTGTTTTTAAATTTAAAAATATCGACGTTGTGACGCAATCACACAGGTTAACTGCTTCCCACCTGGACCAATGTGCGCCATTAACAAAGTTACCTGTAACTGTAAGTCTAGTTATATAAAGCCATAACCAGCACACTGTACAGTTACTCCACGAGAGAAATCCTGTCTATAGCAATGTAATAGCTAGTGGCTAACGTTACTACGGTAGCATTCACAGACCATAGATATATATATATATCTATGGGTACAGACAGTCTGACACACGCCCCTCACCGTGGAAAGAGATGAAAACAGCAGCGCGTGTCTGCCAATATGAACTAATAAGCTAACTGAATGTCTACAAAAACAACGAAGCTAACTAAAAATGGTAAAGAAATTAGATGTGCCTGGCTTACCGTGCGCTGGTGACGGTGGCCGGTCAACAATGATTTTACTGCGACTTTCTCGTTCTTTCAAGGAGTTTTTAAGCTACTGTGGTATCATTTCTGCAGCGACTTAATATTATGCAACTTGTGGTAGCTAAACTAAGCTAACTTCATTTTTTATCTACGTCATTATTTGCTTGTAGAAATGTAGTCCGAAGTCAACGGTGAGAAGTGGAAAAGATGCCCGCTCCTCGTGCGTGTTTTCCCCGTGCCGTTTTCCTTCAGAGCCGCGCGCGGGACAAGCGCGTGTAGCTTCTATATAAAAGAGATAATAAGAGCGAGTACTCACGCACTGCCTCCTGTTTGGGGTCCAGCTCGGAGCAGGTCTGCTGGAGTCTGTTAATCTTACTCTGCAGCCCCCTGACCCGCAGGCTGGTGGATGAGAGGTCGTTCTCCAGCTCCTGGAATATGGAGCAGGCATGTTTGGCCAGGTCCGACAGCTGCCGCAAGGTCCGAGATAGAGCCACATTACTGATGGAGACCAGGTCCTCGAAAAGCAGAGGGTCCTCGTTTGGGGTTTGATGCCTGCACAGAAACTGAGGTTCCACGACTCGTTTGGCAAATGGCATGTTGGTGTGGTGGACCGAGGAATAAATCCAACAAAAGTGACCCAAGAGTGAGCAGAAAACAGTTCTCTCCCCTCGGCCCCTGGTCCAGTTTCTCTGAATTCAGCTGCTGCTGATGCCCCCCATCCTGGACTGTTGTGCTCCTGGCTGCTGCGCCGGGTCATCTGCTGCCCCTAAATGCTACAGTGTTTTTCACTGCTCCGAAGTAGAGGTGGTTTTTAAAAATGGCGGCAGTGAAACATGGAGCGGAATACCAGGCTGGACTGGATCCGGACTCCCTCGCTGTCGCCGTTGAAGTTGCCGTGTTGGCTTCACGGCCCCCAGGAAAAACAAAGATAAGTTAATGGTCCTGAACAATCTCCAGGACAGGAGGGACGTTGCATACACATCACAACAAATGTCTTCTGGGCATGTTATAACCCTTGTGTTGTCCTCGGGTCAAATGTGACGCGTTTTTAAAGTTTTTTTTTAATATCAGAAATATGGGTTTCTTACAACCAAATTGATCCAAAGTTGGATGCATGCATGTACGTTGTATGGAACCCATGCATCATTCTTCCCAGGTAAAATGAATGATTACTTCCATTTAATTGTGGGTGTTTTATTTAATTTGATAGCATTTGAGAAAAATAAATACAGTTTTAATACAGTATCCTGCCTAAACTTTGACATGTATGTATGTGATTCGCTCAACATCCTCTGATCTCAACTATTAGTCAGAATGATTTATACTTTTCGCTTTTTTTTAACTCTAAATGAAGTGTATTGACCATGAATTAAAAAAGCATTAAAAAAAAGCAGCAAAAAAGTTGAGAAAAACAGCAAAAAAAAAAGTTCTGGTTCAATTTTCAACAAGTTCATGGTCGACAGAAAGACAACACGAGGGATAAGTCATATAATGGGAGAATGGAAAATAGAAAGTGCGTTCAGTTCCGGTCCCTTAAAATATTATAGTTTTTTTCCATAATGGAGAACACGACAGAATCACAGTGTAAAAACTTGATTGCTTTTTAAATACGTATGAACGCACTCCTTGGTCTGTGTATGAAGTATAATTCATCAAAAATAGTTCATCTTACATAATGGATATCCCTTACTGACCCTCCTAGTAGTGACTGCTTATTGGACATGTCAGTGTATTTTCATATTGTCGCTTATAACTTTAACTGAAATGATTAGTTGATGAACCGATTAAAGAAAGCGACAGTAAATCAATCAGTAACAATTTCGACAACCAATTAACTGTTTGTCATTTTTGAAGCAAAACACACAAAATCACTGCCTCCAGTCTGGTAAGCCAGTTTATTAAACCAGACAAATGTAAATATTTGCTGATTTTCCTAGTCTTCTATAATATGAACTGAATGTATTTGGGTTTTGGACTGTTTGTCAGACAAAACAAGACATTTCAATACATAATCATAGGCTCTGGGTAAGTGTGATGGACATTTTCAACTATTTTCTGACGTTTTACAGACCAAACGATTCATTGATTTTTTTAAACAAAAAGGGCAGATTTATAGAAATTGTAAAATAATGACTCAGAGCTTATGTAATGCATCCTGGACAGGCTTCTGTTATTTACACAGTTTGGCTGTACTATGGGGACATTGCACTTGAAAAATTGAGGGCGTGGACAGCCTCTCAGGTCAGCCTCTTTTTGCCTCACATGAAAAAACACACAAGGATTATTTTGTGTACAACATTCCCTCAACACCAAGCAGGGGGAGGTCAAGTGGCTCAGACAAAAGCAGGCAGGGTATCTGGCTAGGAATTCTCCTCAAAAGCTGCAGCACAATATGTGTTTTCCACAAAGCTTTAAGTAAGATTAAAATAATGATGAAGCGCTAACGTTTACATGATTTTGCAACTTGTAGGACATAATATTTTCTCCATTCATTCTTAATTTGTGATGAAACTGTGAGGATACTCTATAATTTCCCTGTTTAGGTTCATCTTTGCTTTCAGCTCCATATGCAGAGCTGACAGCCTGGGTCGAGCTTTATTCACATTTGCTGAATGAGTGTTAAACTAAATCCCACCAGCTGACAGGGCCAGAATCGCCAGAGGTGACAGGCTAAAAGCCCTTCCTGTGGCCTAACTCATGTCCACACCAGAAGTGCAACCTTTGCAAAGCCCGCGCCCGGGACAAAGGAGAGACGAGAGAAACGGTGTATGCCGTCATCTTTGAGTAATGGTGCTGCAACAAAGGGGCTAACTTGAACAGACAAAAGCTGCTAATCTTTGCTGTGAGACGGGTCAGCTTTAACTTTTAAGCCAGCCGGGGTTGATTGAGTTATTGAGAAGCCATTGCACATTTACAGTGATTTTACACTGAACTTGAAAATGAACTCTACGTGTCTTTGTCAGTTCATTCGATTTACTTTTGGCTTTATTCCACTAAACGTTTTGTCATTACGATGTACAATTCTGTCACTGAGGCAAGAGTGTAACTTTGGGTTCAACATAAGGGGGTCCACTTTTGTGCAAAATTGAAATTTTGGTCATCAAACACTTCATTTTCTGCATTCTGGTGAATTTTTCTGCAAGTTATGGTGCAAATGTCTTTATTTATATAAAGGAAATTCTAACAGGTTTTTGGGGTGGGTTGCACTGGCCAGTTTTGATTATTAGGGTGGGTAGTAAACCCCTCCCATCCCCCCTGTAAATTACGCCTATGCACTGAGGATTTGGTATGTTTGTGTCTGAGATCACTAAATGTCACGGTGTCTCCGGCTAGACAAATCAATAGTAATAACCACATAGATAATAATAATCCTGTTTCTGACTTTGTGTGAGATAGCTAGATGGCAATTATGTCAAACAGGCATATACTTAGAGGCAACACATGGCTGACACATATAGTTTCCTCATCACGTGCAGCTGTCATCTTGAAATGCAAGCCAAACACTTCTAAGTGGTATTTATAGTTCAGTGAGAATGTCTCCCTGTTGAGCTGTCTGATTGAATGAATAAACACACGCCTCTTCTGATGGATAAGATGAAATAAAACCTACAGCATGGGAGGAGGACATGCTCAATGCAGCAGGTACCATCATGCCGGGCTGTACCAAATATTGGTTATGGCACAGTGGAGCTACGAGCACCATGTTGTCGTCTGGCATCCTGTGTCTGTCTCCCACATTGAACTCATTCACTCCAGCTCCTTCATTTTCTCCATTCATTTTCTCAGATGTGGGAGCGACGCATTATTCCAAATGCCCTAGGATTGGCTTAAACACAGCTCAGCTGTTTCATTTTGTTCTGTCTAAAAAAAAGTCCTGCGATTTCAATCACCCACAAAGACTCATTCACGTGTCTTTGGTCCTCTGCTTGGCTCAATCGAGTCTTATTTCACATCCTGAAAATGAGTTATATGCTACTGTTTCCAGGAAAAATGAGAAGCAAAATATATCAACCAAGCAAACTGTAACACCTCTGTGAGGCTGTTCTTAGGCAAAGCAGTGCTTTGAGCTAAATGATAACATTAGCATTCTAACATGCTCACCATGACCATGCTAATGCTAAGCATAGAATAATGTTTATTCATGAGCAATTAGCATGTTAACATTAGCTAATTAGAAGTCACTCGGTGAGCGCAGACCATCGGCAAGGCCATGCCCTATCATGCAATGTCAATGAAAGTAAAAAAACAAATGTGTACCCGCATGTGATTTGGATTCAATCCAAAATTAAATGGGATCTTCCTTGGCCCTTGCTACAGCCTTCCCAGTTTTTCCGTAATCCTGCTGACAGACCAAAGGGGTAGGGGAGGTCATTAGCTAACACTAAGTATTTCTGGGGCTGATGGGAATGTCATTAGTTTTGTAGGTTTTTGGTCATTAACCAAAGTATTGAACAAATTAATATTTTGACCTGATGATGGCGCTAGATAAATAGTAGGGGGATCGCTAAAGTTATTACAATTCATTTTGGGAGAACATGAATGCATGTACCAAACTTCCAAATGTCAACCTCATGGTGTAAAAGTCAGTGGATCACCAAAGTCATTAGAATTCATTGTCTGGGCACCACGAATATCTGTAGCACATTTGGTGCTAATACATCTAGTAGATGTTAAGATATTTCATAGAATAAGTAGAACGTTTCTTGCTGACTACCAAAGTCATTAGGATTTATCGTCTGGGGACCACGAATGTCTGTACAAAATTTAGTTGCTGAGATATCAACAAACAAATAACTATAAACTATAAATCTCAACAACTATAAAAAAAAAAAGTGGTGGACCGACTCATCGACAGACCAACATTGCCATCCCTAGAGCCATACTGTTAGCAGGGCTAAAAACACAACATGAATGGCAGAGAACTAGGCCTATCAAGTGTGTGAGGTGTCTAAATGGGAGCCAAGTGTGTCAGCGGATATTTTTGGACGGCAGTGCATGGCAGAGGGTCTGGGAATACAGCCATCAGTGGCGATCTGCTTGACCCATGGTTGTTATGTCTGGGTCGAAGAAAGCCCAGCTGCTTTGTGAGAACCAGAGGGTTATGACTGCAGTCGGTTTGATCTCTTTTTGCTCTCATACCAGTGATATGGTAACGACTTCTGATACATCTGACATCTGGTAACGTATCCAAACCTCAATGTCACCTTCTTTTGAGTCTTAGTAGTGAAAAGAAGTAAATTATTTTGGTATTTCAATGCTGTTTTCTCTTGTTGCTCTCGGGAAACACATAATATGAGAAATGTATTAAGACGTTTTGCAGGTTTTCCACATTCATGCTGCTCAGAGCCAGGGCCGGCCTGTGGCATAGGCAGTATAGGCAAATGCTAGGGGCGCAGGCAGTCCACATGAGTAAAGCACAGTTGAATATATTCTACAATAATGTAAAAAAAAAAAAAAAAAAAAAAAAAGAAATCACCAATAACGTTAGAAAAAAACCTGGCAAAAATCTTGAAAAAGTGCCAAAAGGGTAAGAAACCCCCTCTCCCCACCACCAAAAAACTAAAAAAATGTCACAAAAAAAATCGGAACAAGCAACAAAAAAATGTAGAAAAATATCCTACAAAAACATTGAAAATGACAAAAACGCCAGAGCGAAACCAGCTGAAATCTTGCCTAGGGCACCAAACTGGTTAGGGCCAGCTCTGCTCAGAGCAACCCTAAGTTATGTCTTAACACACCAGTAAAACGGAAAGACAATGTTTCTTTTAGTTATTGACAAAAAGGCAAACTTCTCTCGTACAATACATGTAATAAAATAAATGCGAGCAATAAAAATAGATAACTTTATTGATTAATTGGATCATTGTCTTCAGCACAGAGCTCAGTAGTTGTGCATGATTTAAGGTCAGTTCACAGTCCAATGCTCACATCATTTTTAGCATAACATACATTATCAAGCATGCCATTGTGTATTTCAACCACATCATTTTTTTCCCCAAATATCCTTATTCTCCTTGATGGTAAATGGTCTAAAGCAAGTGTACGCAGCACCACATCTTTGCATAGATAAAATCAAAACCACATTTTAACATTAGCTGTTTTGAAATCTATCTGGCTAAACAGAATATTGTGCTCTTTTTTTTCTGGACTGATAACACCAGTTTTTGTTTTTATGGTCTTGGAAATAAAAAATGTCCAAACTTGCAATGCAGAAATAACTCTTCAAATGATAATAAACATAAGGCGGTTAAAGAAAAATTAACAGTCAGACAGCGCTTACATTAAAGATGGAGCAAATTGTCAAGTAGATTATCCACATTCAACCCATATTTCATACAAATCCAGTGTCAACATTCTTCAGTGTCCTTATGGCCCCATGTGCCAGTGCTACAGTGTGACAACAGACAATCAAATCTTGAGAGAAGGCTGGAAATCTGTAGCTAAAAAACCCATATCTAACATAAGGTACAACCTTGCAAATGTGCATTTTTTGTTGTTTAAACTTTAAGTGCAAAAAGTAATCGGATTCAGAAACTAATCTGTAGCACCATTACTTGCTCTAGACCACATGGGGATACACATGAAATGCACTGTATACATAGACTGAGAAAAACAGAGAGCACTTTAGTTCCCGTCATTAACACAGAGCATGTAACATACATGAAACATGTATCCGAGGCATGGCAATGTGTGCACAAACTGTTACGTGTAGTGTAAGCAAAGTAAGATTCATGGGAGAGACCTGACAGTCAATCAAAAGAGAAAAACAATAAGTTAGAATATCATGTGCATATCATACAGTGATAATAAAAACAAAACAAAAAAAACATGGTTTAATCCTTGAAGACGTCATTAAAAGTTAAGAGTAACATTTGCATGTGGGACTGGAGCTGTTCATCAAAAGAAATCCAAAAGTCCGATCCCTGTTTGTCCCCATCGTCAACCCTTCAACTGTATTTTGTATTCATGTCAGCTCAAACATTCATATTTTATAGAGACGCTGATGTATTTCTGTGACACACACACACACACACGCACGCACGCATGCACGCACGCACGCACGCACGCACGCACGCACGCACGCACACACACACGTAATGTGACGTGACTTTAATCAGACTCCAGGATCGGTCACGTCGGGGCCAGGGGCCGCAGGAGCTCCAGCTGGGACTCCAGGGTGACCCTCTCCTGGTGAACCACCTGCAGCCAACCAAAGACAAACACGACCTTTGATCACGGCACTCTGAACAAGATACCTCAGGCAGTAATTACATTATTGCTTTTGTTTGCCATAGTAATGATGGTCTAGAACAGAGGGTGAGCAACCTTAGGCACCCGTGCCACCATTGGCACCCAGTAGCTGAACCAATGGCACACTGGCAATACGTTTTTTGGAAATGTTCCAATCTGCATGCCAAATGACCTCTTTCACAGCCATTGGCAGGAGCACGGCCTGTTATTTACAGTAGTTTGATTGACTTTTTTCCCATCCGCATTCCGAGAAGACCCGCCCTACCCTGCCTCTGATTGGCTAGTACTCGTTGCCTTCTTCACAAGATGCGGTGGGCTTGGTAGATGATGGCAGGCTTAATGTTGATATGACATGCTGATTAACAAAAACATTTTAAAATGGAACTTCATATAAATAATAGGTTGCCGACCCCTGGTCCAGAACAAGATGAATACCCTAAAGTGGCCCCTAATGTTTATTACACCTCCAAATATGAAACCGTTGGACAGAATGAACATACAAAGATCCCCCTATTCTTGGAGTTTTTAAACAAAAATAGCTCTAAAAAGGTGTAAAAAATTGTCCTGAGGGTGGCAGTAGAGAAAAAAAAAGACACGGTCAATTTTAGGGCTGCACCCTCTTAGTCGATTAATCGCTTGTTTTGGTCTTAGTCGGCTAAAATTTGAGTCATTTTTTAAATGCTTTATTCCTTATTTTCAAGACATTTCTAGACACAAGATTTAAAGTGGTGCTTTTGCATAATTCTTTTTGGAGAAACTCAGTTTGACAGATCTGTCGATTAAAACAACTAATTAGTCGACCAAATCGCATGAGTGTAAGTCGACTTGAGAATGTCTCTAGTCGAGGACAGCCCCGATGCGAACGTAGAGTATGTGCAGTGTTGATATTTGGCATCTGTTTTGAACTCGTCACTCCCCACAAGAGATCACAGCACAGCAGGGAGGGACCATAAGAAATTCATCCTTGGGGAACCACCACTCAGTGGGAAGAGTCTGCCATGTGAGTGTAACGACCGACTCAAGAGTAGCTACCTGTTTGCCATGGTAACAACGGTCAACACCAAGATTAATCCCCGTGACGTGGTCCATAATGTTCGCCCCAAAACATGAAAGTGTTGGACAGAATGAACGGCGCACAAAGATCCCCAGACCCTCTGGGGTTTTACCAGCGGGACGGCTAACTGAGGTCCACCAGGTCAATTCAATCAGTCAACTCACGTGGAATGGATTATTGGGAGAATGCAGAATATGTACAACGTTGATATTTGCTGTGTAGGTTCTGACCCTGTCACTCCCCCAAAGAAAGCACCAAGATCGGCACAGCAGGGAGGGGGGAATGAAAATACTAACTCCCCCTCCTTACCCCTTGTAGACTCAGGCTACATCCACACTACTACAATTTCGTTTAAAAATGAACATCTTCTGCAACGCTTACGCCACGCTTCCAAACTACTCCGGCGTTTCCCAGCCCCTAAAACAGAGACATTTGGAAACACTGCTGACCCTGTTTTGATGTAAAAAAAAAATCTCTGGCGTTGCTTTGTAGTCTGGACGGACAGAAACGGACCCCTTTGGAAACAATGATGCGTGTCAGTTAGGCAGGATTACAGAACTTTCAGTAACAGTTCCACCTCGAGAAGTCATCAGTTGATCACTTATCAGGGGGGGGAGAAGAACCCTACTATACACGGCAGAAAAAGTCTGCAACATTGTTTTAGCCTGTGGGGGTTCTGCACAACATTGCGCAGGAAAACACGGTGCCATAAATGTAGAGATGGAGCCAGATGAGCCGATGCCCAGAGAGCAGTGTCCAGAACAGCCCCAACTGGGGGCTATACCAAGGAGACAGGATAGTATTCCTCACTTTTAAAAAGGTATATTGTTATGTTTGACAATGATATTTAATACAGGAAACGTGATGATGCACAACATTTTTATTTATTCTTCAGGTTTTTGTTTCTCTGTTGTTAATGGCAACAAGTGAACGATTTATTTATACGGCATATTTCGGCTTGTTTTTCCAGCCCCTCTGCTGTCAGGAGACAGGGTCAGGGTGCTGGTCCAGCATGGGGGGGCAGAGGACACGCCCTCTCCCTCACAGCTCACGGTTGCCTGGCTCTGACTCATGAATAAAACGTGAAGCCGGTCGTAAGAATATTTTTGCGCTCATATCCGCGCTGGTTTCTACGTTAGGTTGATAACGGTTGATAAATGAGGGCCAATGTCTGTTTGTAGAGTTTTGCTCACAGCCAATCATTGCAAGAGTTCTTCGATTTAAATACGACGTGTGATTGGCCCGCTACCGCAGCAGCTACAACCCATACGGTCTGTGGTGTGGTGAAGGCGAGCGCATTTTAACACTTTCAAAAATGTATAAGTGTAAAAATCATTTGGATGGTGGAGGCATTTAACACAGCTGAACGCTTCCAGTGACATCATGGGTATGCAATGAAAGAGAAAAAAAGAAAGTATTGTCGGTATCGGTATCACTTTACTGGGTACTGGTATTGTAATTTTATAAACAAGCCCTCTTTAATCATCTAGTGACCCCTTCTGTTTATTTTGGGACCCCTTGGAGGTCATCAACCCCCAGGTTGGGAAACACCGGAATAGAATAAAACATCATAAGGTCACTAATCAATAGATTTCAGCAAAATCCCTGGAAATCGATCATTACATCAGGATGTATCTTACATGGTAATATGACATTTTGGCATGAAGGCAGCCTAAAAAGTGTGGAATGTCTAAAATGAAAAGTGTTTAGTAAACGCTCTTCTTCAGAAGCAAAAGTAGTTAACCAAGGTGGGATTAAAGGACAAAAAAGACAGCTTTTGATCCGTGGAGTTTTCATTAAGATCTTTTTTGAACTGGGTCTTTATTTCAACCGTGTCTTCAACTTTAGAGAAAAAGTCAAGGAAGAGCTGCTCCTTTCCATCTGGCCTCCTTTCTTTCCTCACACACCCTGTTGTAGTTGGATGCCTGAGCAGCCCAGGCTCTATTTTCAAGAAGACAGTTGTGAATGCCAATGGCTGTTTGGTATTTCAACAAGACTAGAGTCTATATAAAGACACATATGCGTTTCTCTGCAACATTCCACAGATGTTTTGAGGAGCTAGCAGAATTAGAGAGAATAAATGACATCCTAGATTACCAAGTACTAATAGAAGACGAATATCATTATAAAAAGCTTAAAAAATGCCTAATTTATTCTTTAGTCTCTGTTGTATTAAGGCTATAGAAAGCGCTGCATGGGAGCGTGTGGGTTTCACTACTGGATCATTTACGAGGAGAATGACAGGCATGCAGCATGTGTTCCAAATGTGAGTGCGTGTGCCACAGGCAAATCTCCAATGCAAACAGCTCAGTCAGTGCCATTAGTTCAGCTATAACTGATGGGTAGTGGGGGGAGCAGACTGTTGAGCTCAGAGCTTTTCATCACGTCGGACCAGCGGGAGCATTTTGTTTTGTCGCGCTCATTTGAGAATGCGTAGAATTCAACTCCTGACACACAATCGAAAACTATGGAAACACTGTTTACACAAGTTACAAAAGTCCAATATTTCTCTCTGAAATGTAGCGGAGTAGAAGTAGAAAGTGGCATGAAAAGAAAAGACTCAAGTAAAGTACAAGTAGCTTTACATACAGTACTGGAGTACATGTACTTAGTTACATTCCACCACTGGGAGGCAGATGGCAGAGAATGTCAGAAAGTCACAGTGGCCAGCCACTAATGTGGACCACACCCTTTCACACAGACAAGCACACCTCCCTCAGCAGAATACTGTACACACACTGGTATGGCTGCATATGTAAGTGTGTTGTACTTAAAGAAAACAGAAGAAGGGCTGACCTTGAGTTGCTGTTGGAGCTCGCTATTGAGGCGTGTCAACACCGCGTTGGTTTCCTTGTTTTTACGAATCGCCATCTGGATCTCCCTCTTCTGTTTGGACAGCAGCCTGAGAGAGAAATGGATCCACTTTTATCTAGGACTGGGTACCCAATGCAATACCTTTTAGGCACTGACCGAATGGCCTCCTTAGTATCAAGTATTATTTCAATACCTAAGGAGCAAATTTCATCAGTGTCAGTGAGCCAATAAGCATGCAGCATGTTTCTCACGTAGTAGGAGCTGAGAAATAAATACAAATATTTGTGCCGTAAGGTTGTAATGTCTTTTTGTTAAAATGGATTTTATAAAATTGGTATCAAATTAAATAACTCAAAGTAGTATAAGTCAGCTGACATTGTTCAGAGCGCAACTTAAGGAAACGCATGAATAAATGTATACTAAATAATCATGTTAATTGGCTCTACACACAGTGTTTGGAGATGGGATTAAAAGCCTTAAATCAGGGGTCTTAAGTGTGTTTTAGGCTAAGGACCCCTTAACTGAAAGAGAGATGGAGCAGGGACCCCCTACTACATATATTTTATAAAATTAAGTTCCATATAAAACTGGGCCTACAATATGGTGTAGGATGGCCTAAATCCTTTATACATACCTTTTCATCAATGTCCCCCCCCCACCCAAATAGGCTAATTTATGTTTGTTGGATTCATGTTAAGACATTATAAATTTTGTAAAAAGTAAAAAAAAAAAAATAATAATAATAATAATTGGCAGCCCCCCTACAGTAACTCTGAAGACACCCTAGGGCAGTGGTTCTCAAAATAATGTACCCCTTTTGAATTGTTTCCTTAAGCCAAGTACCCCCTGACCAGCGCTAATCATTTTTGGTAGAAAAAATAAGTCTCTATAAAGGAGGAAGAATACAGCGCTGTCAGCAATAGATTTACTAAACAACAGCCTTGGAATTGAAAAACATTGAAATGCTGATGATAAAAGGAGACAAAAACTGTAAAAAAGACAAAACCTTGGAAAAAGCTGGTAGAAAGAAGGAAAGAAGGAAGGCAAGAATAGGTTGAAAATAGTATAAAAAACTTCAAAAACAGTGACATATCTTCAAAAAAAGCGAGGAACTTGTAAAAAGTAGAAGACAGTAGAAGGAAGGAAGGAAGGCAAGAATAGGTCCAAAGAAGGAGACACAAATGTCACATTTTTGGTAGGAAAATAAAGTCTACATAAAGAAGAACAATGTTCTGGACAACATCCTTGTAACTATTAAACATTTTGTTAAATATCTCACATACCCCCTGCAGTCCTCCAAAGTACATACCCCAATTTGAGAAACACTGCCCTAGGGGTCCGGGACCCCCTTTTGATGATCTCTACATTAAGTTAAAGTGAACGAAACAATGGGTTGCTGCACTCAAAGCGTAGACACCAAAAAAAAATAAAAAAATCTGATCAAAAGGGGTTTAACATCAATCGAGCAGCCGTTCCAACAGCTAGCAGTCCCCTCGGTTATTAATGGTCACCTCTACTGCACTGACAGACACGTTCAATGAGCCGTCTGGTCAATAAGGAGACAGGAGCACATATGTTCGAGTCATTACGGTGAGTTAGAGCGTTCCTTAAAGTCTGTTGAATTCCTCTTCCTGGATGAGTTACAGGGGTTAACAATCACCTTTGAAAAAGTTCTTAAACCTGCAGTAACTGATTTTTGTTAGCCACTAGAGGGCAGCGAAAAGCTGTGAACGCAACACTGACACATTCTCACCTTATAAAGTGGATATGGCTAGAATTCTTTTTTAAAAGCCTTTTTTTTGTGGGGGGGGGGGGGGGCTTTTCCTTTTTATAGGGATCACACACCCTTCCATTAGACACAAACACTTTCTTAAGTGTTAACTCACTCCAAACTTGTATTGTATTGTATATCTTTTACATCCTGGTTGTCCTGATGGGTTTATCAAACAGTTTTTCCAATTCGGAAAGTTTTATTGTCCTTCTATGTTCTTATGATGGTGTTGCTTCCTTTTCGGTGTTGTTTTTGGTTTAGTCTAGTTTTTGCTTTGCCTTTCCTCGTCTTTGTGGCTGACTTGATGTCGTTGTAAATGGGGGCCGCCCCCCAATGATCTCGAGTATAAATAAAGGTTGAATGAATAAAAAAAGATAGTATAGACAGACAGGAAAGGGGGAGAGAGAGGGGATGACATGCAGCAAAGGGCCGCTGCAAAGCCTATAGGGCACACTCTACGGGGTGAGCTGGAGTTCGCCGCCGATACGACTATAATTCTTAATAATAAAAAAATATTGATTAGAGCAGTTTTCTCTCTTGACTCACATACCTTTTATTTTTTGGACAATTCTACTCAATAAAAAGCAAATGCCATCAGATTTAGTTAAAAAGTAAACTTGTGTGTATTTTAGGGTAACAAGAGTCGAATGTTTAACTGACTTCTGAGCAGATTTGGTGGGGGTAGGGAACGGCATGGCAGGTGGAGGTCCCGTCTCCAGGTTCTGGCTCTCTGGGTGGTATTTCCTGCGGAGCGGCTTCTGCGGTGGCTGACTGTGACAAACTCCAATCCCGTCCTGAAGGAAAGTTTCAGACATAAAAAGTTAACCTCCTCACCCCAAAGGAGACACAGACACTCTTACGGGACTATGTAAGCAGTTGGGACCTGTTTAGATGCATTTGCCAAGTCTTCGGTACTTGGACCAAATCTGGAGCATGGACCCTGTTCCTCAGGCTTCACACTGCTCTCCTCCTGCAACACAGAAGAAAGTAGGAGTAACATTAAACGGCACAAAAAGATTTGCAAGGACATGGACCCCATAAGCTTTTACGACAAAATATATTTTCCCTGTGTTGATGTCAGGATGAGGTGAAATAATAGGAGGGAAGTGCTTAAGAGGCAGGATGAAATGTGTCGTCCCTGACCTGGGATAAATCAGCACCTTCCCTGCAGGGACCGCGACCTAGCGCTCTACTGCCGCGCCTTTTTCTGCCTGCTCTGGGACAGCCATGATGGATTAACGTGCTTTTATTGCATCTTCTTGCTGCATTTCGAACATTATTCTCTTCTAGACTTAATGTATAAAGTATCCCCACCTGCTTTCATTCAGCAGAGAGGTCAACAGTGCAAGAGTGCAAAGACAGGCCCTACACATCAAGGTTCATTTCTTCATAGCTAGCTCATAGCTAGATTACTTGTTAATAGGCCTGTGCGATTAATCAAATTTTTATCGTGATTTCAGCTCCTAAGGATCACGAAAACAATGTAATCGAGAAAAACGATTATTTTGCAAATTACGTTTTGCATGTAAACTCTTACTTTGTCTTGTGTTCTGATTGATTTTGCACCTCGTGAAGGCCAAACTCACTCAGCCAACATTTGAAAATATGTTTTATATTATTTATTTTAAGGGGAATTCAAAAAGTTCAACGGGAAAAGTATTAAGGGTAGTTTCACAGTTCAAGGTGTTTTCGCTGTTAATTTGTTTAACTGTTTCACTGTTTTTATAAGTTCAATAAATGCAGCATCTTTCCAAAAGTCAATGAGCTATCGTGTTAAATAATCGTGATTTCAGTAAAGACCAAAATAATTGTGATTGTGATTTTTTTCCACAATCGAGCAGCCCTAAAGTTGAAGGCATTTCTTACTAGGCAGCACCCTCTGTACATTTTCTGCACTACGTCATTTCCCATCTGTTAATGTTGGATTTAGTGAATTTGATCCACTAATGTCTACGGGCTGCTGTCTCCACTGCGGTGGCAGTTGAAATGCCTGGGCTTTCCTGATGGTTTAAACAGGCTAATGGCGCTGCTCTAAATTGCACCCAAGAAAGTTAAAAATCCCTTTTGCTGAGCAACGCAACTGACATGCAAGCAGACAGAAATAATGACCCTGAGATTCACTACACCACTGGATGTGAAACACAACCACAGCATGGAAACATAAAAAAAGGTGGTGTAGTAGTTATTACAATAGCAATAAACCACAGGAGCTCCAGCAGCAGCGTGTGTGGTCACATCAGCCACAGGTCACGGCTGTTTCACTCCAGCAATGTGAGGGCTGAAGAAATACTGTCACGGTCACACAGACCATCTTCAGACGTGGCCTAGGCTATACCAACAACGTTTTTTCATTTATGGGATTGCTCCGGTGCCGCCGGAAGTTCCGCCGGATGTCCCTCATTTTCGGCCGGATGTCCGTCCCCTTCCTCTTTCTCTTTGTTGGTGTTCTAACCTCCGGTGGATTTGTGAGGACTATGGTTAACTGCTCCTCAGATCTCTGCAGGGTAAATCCAGACAGCTAGCTAGACTATCTGTCCAATCTGAGTTTTCTGTTCCACGAATAAAACTACTTTTAAACGTACACATGTTCCACCAAAACAAGTTCCTTCTTGAGGCTATTTTGCGGAGGCACCGTTGCTCTGTGCAACTCTTAGTGCCACCCAAGACGATTGTGATTTCATTTAAAGAAATGTCAATTAACCATAAGCATGTTTTTCTCCCATCCAGGACTGTTGTGTGGACTAGCTAGACCTTCCTCCCCAGCGCTGTGGAGGAAGGTCTGGCAATGCAAGACTACACCTGGCCTCATTTAACTGAGGAAAATAAAAGCAAACCAAACCAGGTGAAATAAAGTTATAGATACGTTACTAAAGCTCCCTTTGGAATAACGAGTGTAGCCAGCGAACACAACAGGAGGAAGAGCGGAGTGATGACTCTGGCTGCCTGAGCCTCTGTCTGAGTGTGTTTACTTGTCAATGTCTCCATTCTCTGGAGGAGACAGTGGGCCTCGGTGAGCGTGGACGGAAGTTGGACTGACAGATACTGTAATGTGCATTCAGCTCTGCTGCGCTTTGGGGAAAACCCCCCAAAGATTTGGCATTTAGGTCATGACTTCAGTAGCATCGTTACTGGCTGTCAGCCCAGTGTCTCAGCTACTGGCCTGCTGTGGTCACTGGAAAAGTTTGTAATTTGGAAAAGTGAGGTGAAGTGGAATAAAGCCAAGTCCAGTAAAACTAAGTGTAGCAAAGTGAAGTGAAGTTAAAGGAGACATATTATGCTCCTGTTCAGGTTCATACTTGAATTTTGGGGTTCTTCTAGAACATGTTTACATGCTTTAATGTTAAAAAAAAGACATTTTTCTCATACGGTCTGTCTGAATAGACCTGTATTTACCCTCTGTCTGAAACGCCGGTCTCTTTAAGCCCTCCTCCCATAAAGCCAGTCTGCTCTTATTGGCTTGCGAGAAGAATATGGAACACCTTTGCAAAGTTAGTTCCATGGATGTTTTATTATTAGACCTGGATGCTATGTTAATGGCGGAGCCCCGTTCATTTCTATGAGAGAAATCAGTTCAGTGGCGCATCTTTCTAAGCTTCCGGGTTTACTTCGGAATACGTGACCACTGATTATGCACAGTAGCGTTTGACCCGCTGGCCCCGCCCGCGAGTTCTGGCTCCGCCCTGAGACTTTACATTGCGGTGACGTCACAGGATTTTAAATTCGCTTTTCACTGCTCGAGGGGAGTTTTTAAAATATAAAAAGTCCATGGATTAAAAATTCTGAATGGAAAGGGTCAATACAGACCTTGTTTGCAGTTGGAGGTGTCCTGGCAGCAGTTTTACACACGTCTCTTTTACAATGGTGACCAATGGGGAAAATCCTTTCTGGGTCGCAGAGTGATTTTTCGTTTGCAATACCGGCAGTAGCTACTGGACAAAATCAGTGGAGAGGCTGAGTGCTGTTTGTGGGGGCCTGGGAAGTTCTCAAGCTGTGGGTGGAGATACCCAGATTGGGGGAGGGGGGCGGTATTTTCTAATAGGCCTGCATGTGACATAGGAAGGGAAACCAAATCTGAATGACTCGTTAAATCCCATGTTGTTGTTTTTTATCTAGGCAGGCCACAAAAAACTTACTGGGTTGTCTTATTTGTTTGTGGGTTGGCAGGCACTCCAGATACCCAAAAAGTGAGGTTTTCATGATATGTCCCATTTAAGTCAAGTGAAGATAAGTAAGGGAAGGGAAGGCGAAGAGAAGTTAAGTGACTGTAAGAGAACCAAAGAGACATGAAGTAAAGTAAAAGTAAAGTGAGGTGAAGATAAATTAATTGGAGTAGAGTACAGAGTAAGTAAAGTAAATGTCAGTAGTGTGGAAAATTAAAGTTTAAGAAAGTGAAGTGACATAAAGCAAGTTAAGTTAAGTCAAGTGAAGTTAGTTTAACTTAATAACAAGTTACTGTACATAAAAAAAAGATACTCCTTGGTCGTTTTCTTTCAGAAATAGAATCCGGCTCCGTCAGACACCGCCTACCAAGAGTCTGGGTCTGCCGAGGTTTCTTCCTAAAAAGGGAGTTTCTCCTTGCCACTGTTGCAACAGCCACTGCTAATGCTTGCTCTTGAGGGAATTACTGTAATTGTTGGGGCTTTGGAATTTATAGAGTGTGGTCTAGACCTACTCTATCTGTAAAGTGTCTCGAGATAACTCTGTTATGATTTGATACTATAAATAGAATTGAATTGAATGAAATGAACATAGAATGAAAAGTATATTTATAAATACATATGTTTTTCCATTCACTATAACTGCAAATTGAACTGCTCCCAAGGGTTCCCTGTAAACGCTGGTATCAAATATTCAGCCCTAACTTCAGATTGACATGTTTATCGTCAGAGAAGCTATTTTCAACTCCGTCTATAGTTCACTCATGTCTCTCTGAGTGGTTTGGGCTGCTATGAGTTTCAGCTTGTCTTACTAAGTGGAAAATATATACATCCAGGCGATAGGCACCTTTGGGATGTCCCAGTGTTTTTGGTTTGAATTAAGACTAAGTAAAACATCCTGTGGGACGACCCAGGAGTGGTGATGCTGCACAGGCAACAATAATGGAGAGGAGTTCAAGATATAAGAGCAGAAAGAGTAGTGAGAGGGCATGACTGCTGGATTCAATAAAGACAAACCATGAGTGACTAAACAGACAGCGTAATGAAGTCAAACTCAGTCATGGAGGATTATATGACATCCAAGATAAGAGAGGAAGCATTAAGCCAGTCAAGGAGATGCAGCGCCCTTCGACTTTAAAACTACATCTGATTTGTCAAATAGGAGTCAGACGGGTGTATGTCATAAACACAGAAAGCCTTCAGGCAGTCTCCCAGGGGATGGTCAAATAAATACAAATAAGAGCTTTATAAACACATAGCTTTTAAACGGATTGATTCGATATGGAATATTCGTAAAGAGGAACTCATAGTGCATTCCATTTGTACTGGATGGATGCTCATCAACAGTAATGAAAGCTATAGTAACATACAGTTATAAGCACTTCTGTCTTATTTGTGTCTCACTAAATCAGTCATATACACAGTCCTGTCCAACTTCTATCAGTGGACATGTTGTTACGCTGTTTGTATGCAAAAAAAAACAGCATAATGCGTTGTTATCAACTGGTATTCCTAACAATGGCTAACCTGGCTAGAGCTAACCCCACAAATGAACATCCGATTTGTTTAAATGGAACGCATTGAACTCGGGTGTGACCTCATTCCCAGTTCCGGAAGTGGAACGCACCATAAACCAAGAACGATATGTTCATGTAGAAGAAGAAAAGCAGATCTGTCCAATGTGTTGTTTGAATGATATAGATAAAATGAGTTCCGTTTTGTTTTTCTACTGTCCTTTTCACAGTCAACAGCGAGATGCCTTGTTAATAAGATAAAAAAACATATATTGATTTTGTTGATATGGATAATGCTGAAAGACTGATATGGCTGTTCACATGTGAAACATATAAAGTAGCCAGTTATCTTGAGAAAGCCCGGGAGAAGGGGGGAACAAAAGCTCTTTAACGCGATGATTTGTATTTTTGATTGATTTGTTTTGGTTTTTTTTCATTTTTTTTTTTTTTCTGCTATTCATGTATTTCTCCACATGATTTGTATATGCAACACCGGAAGATGTCTGTTGAATAGTGGGGTCTTGGAATCCCATATGGGATGGGCCAAATGTTGGGCACGACACAGAAATAAAATAAAACTAACTTACTTTATAAACTGAGAGTGAAGGAGACACGAATGCACACCACAATGTGTCAGTACAGTTTCAGAAGCAAGCAATGGACTGAGGTTGAATATTAAACATGCACTCAATTGTCGTGTTGTGTAACAGGATACGAGTATATACTAAAATGAAATCATAAAAAGTGTCAGGGAAGACAAAGGAAGGACAGAGAGAATGATGGAGGGACTAAATGAGCGACATGTCACGTCAGCCATAAATACATCCTTGATATGTCTGCTTGCAGTCCACAGCAGAGCGGAGTTTGATGTCCGCCGCTGTCAGAACCTTGAGAGTAGTTTGATGTCTTGAAATAGAGGCCCGTATATTTGACAGACATGACCGTAGAGACATGTTTACGTTTAAGATGCAAGATGTGAGATGGAAGGCGGAAAATCAGGGAGTGGAAAACGCTGACAATGTGGGTAGGAACTGAGTTTGCCTCCCCTTTCTCAGAGACAATTTGTCTCTTTTTTGGGGCTTGCTACATCTGCAAACAAGACAAAGCAAAGAAGAAAAATCAGACTTTGTGCTCACCTCTTCTCTAAAGCGACTGAAGTCAGCAAAGTTTGGCTGCTGCACAGTTTTCTCTGAAACGTTGACAAAATGAGAAACCTGACAAAGAGAGAGGATGATAGGTACTGATGAACCAAAGCATTCTGTCGACATTAATTCATGAGAAGTACAGTTTGAGTTCAGAGGAACACCAAAGGCTTTGTTCTCTTGACGTAAGAGCACATTGGCATGGATTGCTGTCATAATCAAACCAGGCTTACCTGTGAAGTCAATGGTCTAGGAGGGAGGGCTGGAGGAGGCGGAAACCATCCACTTTTTATTCCTAAAATCCAGACAAAATATCACTGAGCTTTTAACTACAGTGACGTACCTTCTATTCACCTCTCAGGAGTCACATTTTGCTCTTTAAAAAGGTCCCATGGCATGAAAATTTCACTTTATGAGGTTTTTTTAACATTAATATGCGTTCCCCCAGCCTGCCTATGGTCCCCCACTGGCTAGAAATGGTGATAGGTGTAAACCGAGCCCTGGGTATCCTGCTCTACCTTTGAGAAAATGATAGCTCAGATGGGCCAATCAGGAATCTTCTCCTTATGAGGTCATAAGGAGAAAGGTTACCTCCCCTTTCTCTGCTTTGCCCACCCACAGAATTTGGCCCCCCCACGAGAGAGAGACATCATGGCTTTCAAACGAGCAAAGTGGCAGATGGTCAAGGCCACACCCCCACCCTCCACCTTCCCCCCCCCCTCCTCAATAGCTACAGACACAGAAATTGCACATCCTAAGGAAAGCTCATTGTGGGACTGGCTCTAGTGGCTGGAATTCTGCACCAAGGCTGAATTTCAGGAAAAAGACTTCAGATACAGTATTAGGGGACCACTAAGGTCTATATAAAAGAGACTTCAGATACAGTATTAGGGGACCACTAAGGTCTATATAAAAGAGACTTCAGATACAGTATTAGAGGACCACTAAGGTCTATATAAAAGAGACTTCAGATACAGTATTAGGGGACCACTAAGGTCTATATAAAAGAGACTTCAGATACAGTATTAGGGGACCACTAAGGCCTATATAAAAGAGACTTCAGATACAGTATTAGGGGACCACTAAGGTCTATATAAAAGCATCCAAAAAGCAGCATGCCATAGGACCTTTAAAACACAAATAAACCACCCACATTTTCATAACCAGACACTGACTCGCACGGTTATGAGCCTCTCACCTTTCAGACTGAACACTAAAACCCACCCAGCTCCATTTCCCCTTTTGATTCCCCATGAAAGGAGAACTGTCACAAACAGAACAAACACAATAACTCCGGGCGGTTGGTGCTCTGAGCCTGCGTGTTAGAAAACTTAAGCCTCCTGCACACTGGCTGCGTGGCGTGAGTGTGGCGTTTCTGTTGCGTCTCAGCTGCGTGGCGTTTTCTACGTTTCTTTCCACACCAGAAAGGTGTCTGACGCGGCGCTGCTGCTGCTAGCCTTGTCTGGACACATGGTTTCCCATTGATAAAATGAAATACCATGTTAAAACATAAATATATACTGATTTGATTACAGCAAAGACAATTTCAGCAGTATTGACGGCAAAATAGGCTACAGAATATTTTGTTCTGTATTGACAAGTGCAATATTTGAAAATCAATAATAATTATTTTTTTTTTTTTTTAATTACATTTATATCTGCATTTATGTCAAAACCTAGAGACTTTGAAACATCAACATGTCATTTATTAAATGTATTCGTGTCAAAATGACATATAAACATCTTTTTGTATTCTATTTAGCCTAAAACACTTCTAATATGCTTGCGTGAAAAATAGGCATTGGTCCTGTTTCTTGCATGCACGCGTTTTCTGAGACGTGTGTGTCACGCTCTAACCTGCAGGCAGTGTGCAGGAGCCCTTAAGATTGTGCGAAGAGCTGAGTGAAGACATGGCCGTACCTGGAGCACCCTGCTGGAAGAGCTTGTTGAGGTCCAGCGAGGAGGCTCGGGAGTGGGTTTTCTGGGGGCGAGGTGGAGGGGTGGGGGGCTCTTCTGCTTTCTTCATCGTATCTTCAAAAGAAGTGCTGGAGTGGGACCTGGATGTGAGGTCACAAAAGTATTATAGAGCAGGCGTCTTCACTGATTTTTTTGGCCAAGAGAGACAGAGACACCCCTACTACATATATTGGGTGCAAATGTAGTTGCATATTAAACTGGGCCGAATGGATGGACATTCATATATTATTTATACATCATTTGAATGTTAAATATACTGTACATGTGGAAGGCAATGTGAGTCCTTAAGCGTTAAGGTAAACTGTATCTGTGGATGCTAGCATACTGTATATAGTGACTACCTTACTTAGTAAGCCTATCACAAATGTTTATTTGTTGTAAATTAAATGTGCTCTTTTTTGTACGAATTCATCTTTGCTTATACTATGCTGGATTCATGGTAATGTATATTTTCAGACATTTTAATTTTTGAAAAACAAAACAACCTTTCAAATACTATCTATCAAACAATAATTTGGCAGCTCCCCTGTAGTAACTCTGAGGACCCCCTAGGGGTCACAGACCCTTGGTTGAAGATCTCTGTTGTACAGTATAAAAAAGTATAATTAAAGAGCCATGCAGGAGTTCAGAACACTTGTAATTCATGGGGTGATTTTTTTTACCTCGGTCTGGTTTTTGTCCTCATGTGTGGGTCCAGGTCCTGAGGCGCCTCTGTGAGGAGGGATACATTAAATGAACAAAAGGCACATCAGAACTTTTGGTCTTGTCTGAGTTGTAGTATGAGAAGCAACTACTTCCCTGTGGAACCACAAACTGTGATTGCATGTGATTAAAGAAGCCTAATCAACACTAAACATCATTTAAATGTTTTTTTTTAGATTGTTTTTAATTACCAAAATATATCAAAACATTCTGACATACCTGAACACTGTGGTGGGCTTACAGAAATATTTAAATTGTTGAAAAGTCCGTCAACTAATTCACTCTTGAACTAACCACACATTTTCACCAAATGTGACAAGATTCCCAACACAGTAAAAGCACTGAAGGTAGTGGGCTACATGTCAAAGCTGTGACACATGATGTGTGTGTGTGTGTGTGTGTGTAGAGGAACAAAGTATTCACTTTAAAGGTCCCATGACATGCTGCTTTTTGGATGCTTTTATATAGACCTTAGTGGTCCCCTAATACTGTATCTGAAGTCTCTTTTATATAGACCTTAGTGGTCCCCTAATACTGTATCTGAAGTCTCTTTTATATAAACCTTAGTGGTCCCCTAATACTGTATCTGAAGTCTCTTTTATATAAACCTTAGTGGTCCCCTAATACTGTATCTGAAGTCTCTTTTATATAGACCTTAGTGGTCCCCTAATACTGTATCTGAAGTCTCTTTTATATAGACCTTAGTGGTCCCCTAATACTGTATCTGAAGTCTCTTTTATATAGACCTTAGTGGTCCCCTAATACTGTATCTGAAGTCTCTTTTATATAGACCTTAGTGGTCCCCTAATACTGTATCTGGGGCAGGGGGGCAAGGTGGAGGGTGGGGGTGTGGCCTTGACCAACTGCCACTTTGCTCGTTTGAAAGCCATGAGGTCTCCCTCTCATGGGGGGGCCAAATTCTCTGGGCGGGCAAAGCAGAGAAAGGGGAGGTAACCTTTCTCCTTATGACCTCATAAGGAGAAGATTCCTGATTGGCCCTACTGAGCTATCATTTTCTCAAAGGCAGAGCAGGATACCCAGGGCTTGGTTTACACCTATCACCATTTCTAGCCACTGGGGGACCATAGGTAGGCTGGGGGAACGCATATTAATGTTAAAAAAATGTCCATGCCATGGGACCTTTAATGTCACCACAATTAAAGGACTTTTAGTTATCACCTGGCCTATCAGGAAAACCACCAAATTGCAGAGTCCGTTTCTCTTGAGATGTTGTCATCCTCTTCACACCTACATCTGCCGACACAGTGATACATCAACAGTAGGACTAGCTACATGAAGATGTTGCTTGCCGGACATATTCTGATTTCAAAATTAAAAATAAGGTAGAAAAGATGCATGTGGATCGGATTTTAAAATTATAATATTTTTTGGATTAACTGCTTAAACAAACTGAAAAATGGCACATCTCATTTTACCTTGTTTACATGATTCCTCTTTCAAATCTTGTTTTGTTGTGGCCAGGCTTGGCTGGAGCCTCTCTATAATGCTCCGATCCTAAAAAAAAAAAAAAAAAAAAAAAGCAACACAAATGCTGTATATGAATCTGCTATATGAGAAGGAAGAACACAACACTGGCTGCAAAGATACTTCCTAACATGCACTACACATGCGGTACAAATGCACTATGCTCTTAGCTCAACACTTTGATGGGAATGCTCTTGGACCAATGGAGAAGCCTCATGCTCAGCGTGTTAGTGCCTCCTACAGGCACCAAACAGGGACTCCACATGAAGCTTTTTTTTTTTTTTTTTTTTTTTTTTTGAAAAAAGGTCCGGAACACCCACACAGGTGTTATCAGTTAATCTGGCTGATTGGACCTCTTCCCAGGACTGCGTGGGTGTGTATATATTGATTGATTGACATCTTCCTGAGTCTCCTGTTAGTTTTGTTGCCCCTGTTAAGAAAGGACAAATGACAGCTTCATCATTCTTACTGATAGAAAAGAATTGTGACCTAATGGACCTTTTTCACAGCAGACATGTTGACTTGTCATAGTAGGAAAAGCACAGCTGAAATTGATCACCATCAACAATGGCTCAATTCCATCAAGTGTCCCAGTAAGCTATTTCAGTGAGTCAGCATGCACAATACCAGGACCTCTCCTAAGTGGAATGCAGCCATCAGTAATGGTTTTGAATACACCTGTGCTTTTCCTACTATGACATGTCAACATGTCTGCTGTAAAAAAGGTCTATAAATTCCCATCTAAGCTCCAGCCCACCTTCAACCTGAGCAGAGTCCAATCAGCCAGAATATCTGAAATCACCTGTGTAGGTGTTCCGAGGCTTTAACTGGCACAAGAGAATCTAGTTTACCATCTGACTAGGCCTTGGTTCGGCATCCTCAAAGACAATAAGAGGCTCTGCACTCTGCAAAAAAACACAGCGTAAAGAGTTGGATTCGGAAGTAAGAGTAGCCAGTGAACTAAAGCAATGACTCATAGGTTTATGAGTGTTCCAAATAAGAGAATCACAGCTGTTTCCCTTACTTCGGGAGTATCCGGTATGTCCTCTTCCTGTTGCATGACCCCTGGCCGCAGGGTTGGGGGAAGGCTCTCTGGGAGAGGGTAACCGTTCTTGCGTGCCACAATCAAGTGAAAGGCTGTGCAGAACTCAGGGAACGTGAGAGCTCCATCTCTGTCCACATCGCTCAACTCCCTTAAAAAATTAATTGAGAAAATTAGAAATATCTGGAAAACCCGTGAGTGAAGCTGATTATTCAATTTAAGTTATCAGTAATGGTGCTGTAAGAAACGATCTTGGTTATGGTTTATTTTTGCGGGTCCATAATTACGGAATCATTTCCAAACAATTTGTATACAATAATCTGTTTCATTTGGTATTAATTCTTAGGAAAAAATGGGAATCTTTAAAAAAAGAAAAGCTTAATTTAAACCTGAGTAAATATTAATTCATAATTCATAGACGCCATGTTCAGCTGATCTGCTCTGCACTGACCAAAACTCTATAGTTACGCTCGCAATGTATTGCTAGTTGATTTATTATTCGAAATTGGAAAATTAGAATTTGAACAATTTGTATTTTCCCTATAATTTGTCAAATCACATTCTTTCCAGAAACCTTATAGAAAAGTAGCAAATTATTCTGAAATCATAGACCAGTACAATAAAGTGTTATCACTACTTTTAGCCTCTTAAACATGATACCGTATTATTGTATAGCATAGAAACATCATGAAAACTTTTGATATAGTAAACATTAAGGAATAGTTTGATGTGTTGAAAAAATATGCGTATTCGCTTTCTAGCTGATTGATACCATTCTCAATTAGCTTAGCATAAAGACTGGAAACAGCTAGCCTGGCTCTGACCAAAGGTAATAAAAATCCACCTAGCAGCACCACCCCATAAAACTAGTGTGTCATTTTTACACCTTGGTTTTTAAATGGATTTAACAAACTATGTTTATCATGCTAACTACCTAACTAACTAACTAACATTTAAAGGATAAGCTAGTTCAATATTGGTGTTAGCTATGCTAACTAGTAGCAGTTGGTTAGCTTAACACAAAGACTGGAAACATGGGGTAACAGCTACGACAGCCAGGCTCTGTCCATAGATATATACAAAATACAGAAATGAAAGTGTAAAATTACACACTGTGCTTGTCGGGTTTTGTTGCCTTTGCACATGCTAGCTTTTCCTCCCTGTTTCGAGTCTTTGTGTTAAGCTAACGTTAACTGTCTCTTGGCTGTAGCTTCAGATTTACCATACAGACATAGGAGTGGCATCTCATACAGTATTACTCTTGCCAAGAAAGCTAATTATTTATCTGCACGTAAATTTAACCTTAAGATTGTAAGTAGAATCTTATTAACTAATTTATATTTCAATACAGACCACAATCTTATATTTTCCAACTACATATTCCTTTATTTAGTCACCCTCTTTATTATATGATAAAGCAGGTACAACTATATCCTTGTTTGTTCGAGGATGAGAAGACAGTGAAGAAAAGGAGGCCTCTGTGTGACTCAGCGGGCATGCTGAGGTGCTTGGCTGATAAACAGCCAACTGACCCCAATACAGAACAAGGACAGACAACACTATGAGTCAGCACTTACCAAATGTGGGAAAGTTCTGGTATTGGGAGCTTGGATTTTGTGAAGAAGTTCTTTGCAATGGTTCCTAGAGAAAGAGTTAGAATGTGGTAAAATAGTTTGAATGTCATTTTTAAATGTATAAATAGGTGTGTGTGTGTGTGTGTGTGTGTGTGTGTGTGTGTGTGTGTGGGGGGGGCATACCCAGGATGAGAGCCCCAAGGTCAGGCTGCAGGGTTTTGAACTGGTTAGTGTAATACTCGAGCTGTTCCTCTGTGATCCTCCAGGGGTCATCGTCAGAATAGTCCACTGCACCCTGCTGGTCCAGCCTCTCTGATGAGGAAGCCTGGGAAGCATATACATACAAATCACAATATAGACATAAAGAACTATGAAGAATTATTTAAATGATCGTAAAGCTATACAAAATCTGGCTTTACCCGAGCCATAGCAAGATGGTCTGCATTGGCTCTGGTCCCGTGGTTACTGGGCGAGGAGTGCTGCTCTAGCAGAACGATCGGCCGTGAGGAATGTTTGCTTTCGTAGGCTGAAGGATAGGAGAGAAAAACACGGCTTTGGTGGGGGAGAAACCTGAGACTAACATAACGATTACACCCCTCCAAAATGTGATCAGAGAGAATAAGAGATTTACAGATCAAAGGGACCAGGAGAGGGTAAAGCGAGGCGAGAGAAACCAGGAACATGTGCCAGAGATCCAGTAAAACCTCATCTTTTACATTTCTATTCATTTCTTATTCATAACACACGACTGGAGCGAGACATGTACTTCTTGCAGTTTTCAGGCCGCTGCTGCATTTTAGTTACCTACAGCAGCAATCAACAGGGAAGGCACTTTATCAAAGAGACTACAAGCAAGTGTGATGTTCTGAAAATGATCCAAACATGCTGCATTACAGTTTATTCACTTTGCTACAAACAAGGACATTTCCTGGTGATAAAAACAGATGTGAGGGGCGAGTTGTTTCTACAAACAGTGGAAGCTTGAAAACTGAAATAAAAACAAAAAAAACCTGATGTAATAGAAATCCTCTGGGCTGATCAGGAAAACAAACAGATGCGGATCAGATCTGCAGAGTGTATCGCTGCTACAGGACTAAAAATTGTTTTACCGATCTGTGAGTCGGCCCCATTTCTCTTCTTGGTGTACGGGTAGCCGCGGTAGATGAGTGGGGAGCGAGGCGGTGAACTGCTCGGGGATCGCGGCGGGGACCAAGGTTCCTTCAGAGACAGAATATTTGTTATTTCACATACACTGAACTATAAGTAGCCTCTGTGCATGTACTGCTTATTACTCCCAGAACAGATCTGACAAGACGCTGGAAACTCTCCCACTGACGTGACAGTGTGACTGGGTTATGCACATTTCCAGTGGCACATTAATGTTATGAACAGCCTGTTCCAACTCATACCAAAATGGGCTATATTGCATTGTGGTCTGGTGAGGCTGGAGGCAAATGTAACCTAAACTAAAGTCACTGTTATAAACTATCTTTGATGAGACAATCTTTTCATGAGATAGTGCACTATTGGGGCGATTCTGTGGCTTCCTCTGCATCTTAATCACTGATGCCACCAGGATGCCCCCATGTTTCAGTTTTGAGGGGATTACGATAAATTATACAGACATCTTAATCCTAATCCAAAAACAATGTTTTTTTAAACGTATTATTTTTTAGGGGGATTTTATGCCTTAATTACATAAAGAGATGTACAGTAGAGAGATGACAGGAAGGGGAGAGAGATGGGGACAAAATCCACAGTCCTCCTCCTGTGCAAAAATGTATTCTAAATTAATCTGAAGATAATATTAGGCATCAGCGGTCCGAATTAGTCAAATGAAGTAGATATGTTCCCAATTTAGTACAACATTTTCCTAACTATCCTTACACTGCAGCTCTTTAGGGGAACACTGTACATTGTTATGGGCACCTGTCTATTGCTTAATATATTTTACGCAAATTTTTAGGTTCATACATACGTATTTTGGGTTTCTATTAGAACATATTCACATGCTTTAATGTTCAAAAACACATCATTTTTCACATACTGTCCGTCTGAATATACTTGTGTTCACCCTCTGTCTGAAATGCTCCGTTTTAGCGGCCTGTCAAGTTAAGCCCTCCTACCTAAAAATACCCCCAGTCTGCTCTGATTGGTCATACGCGCTCTTGGAGTCTCTGCACCATCAATGCAGACGGGGACTGACCGTAACGCCACCTTCTACCTATATGTAGTATCGTTGTAACATCACAAATGTATTATTCAATTTGAACTGACTAATGCCCCATAATTAATATTATTATCAAGCCTAATTCGATCTCAGCGAACACCCCCATATTATTATTATTTTTTTTCCCCTATTTTATTGATTATTTAGGTGTATGTGTTTTAATTGTGAATTTTTGTTGCCCAGATTGCTGTATAGTGTTTGTTTAGTGCTGTTACATGTTGTTAAATGTGGTGTGTTTCTCACATGGAAAAACAATAAAAACTAAAAAAATTGTGAACCTATCTTTTAAGTATAATACAGCATTAAAATAGTGCTAGACTGCTTAAGAACCCAAATGAATGCCATTACTGCCAAAGTGTGACCCTGCTGCCATCAGCAAGCTGGTAACAAATTGTTGGCAGTATACTGTTGACTCTTGAAGCGTGATTCAAGGGTGGAGACACGACCCTACGCCGGACCCTACGCCGGACCCTACGCCGGACCCTACGCCGGACCCTACGCCGTACGCCGTAGCCTAGAGCTGGGCTCTCCATAAACAACATGAGATCAAGGAGAGGGTTAACTTCTCCTGCTCCACATCTCCCACCGTGGTCAGAAAGAACAGGGGAGACACTTTGGTTCTCTCACTAGGACTCCAGAGTCGGTACTCGCTCCGAAGCAAATCGCCGCCACTCTCTCACTCACTCTACCACACCCCCCCCACACACACACACACACGCCGATCGTGCTATTCTCCTAAAGAGATCGACGCACACACCAACACACAAGTATAAACTTCAGGCCACTTACGTAGGCTACGACGAAAGCTTAACCTGTTCTGTAGAATCCTCATTAAGGTTTCATTAAGCTCATGTTCTACTCTGCACATACAGTAAGTGTCTGCATACTGTTGGCCGCTCTAGAACCTTGAAGGAGGCTTGTCCTTCTCCTCTAATCTCTCAATAACAAGGCCTTTCTGCTCTGATGATTATAGCTGGCTGGAATGTCTTTGCTCACTGCACCATTCCTGGTCTCAACTCTAAACATTTCCTCAGGACAGCACCCACTCGATGTTGCTCTTAAACATGTTAGCAGTAATCCATGTTTATCTGAAAATTTGCTTTTTTTAATCAATTATTCAGAATAACTTGTCACAATGTTATGTTTTAGTGAACTAGATGTCCAAACATCAGACATTTCCTTCATCTTACCTTCTTCTCCACTTTGGCCTCCAGGTGTCTGAAGGTGCTCCTGTCTGCTGGAGTCCGGCACACGGAGCCAGGCGCGCTCACACACTGAGCCCCCTGACCGTCTATGCTCGGAGGGACGGCTGAGTATCGCATCTCTGGTTCATTCTTCAGCCCTACAAATCTGGGCAGAGGTAGATCTAAAAGGAGACAGGAGGCTTATTTCCAATTCTCTTTGATTCTATGTTAGACAAGATAGATTTTTTTTCTTTCTGTATTACACAGCCCTTCCTTTTTTTCTTTTCCTTGGAAATAAGTCAAAAGCAAAAGTATATAAATGTACAAAAAAAAATGTTTTCAGTCTTTTCTGATCGGGAGCTTACTGTATGATGACCTTTGATACATCTAGAATTAGCCTGAGGGAATTAATCAGGATGAGGGTATTTAAGTATCTTATGAGGTGAGCTACTACTGAACCACACCACGGCGAATATGAAACTCTCAACGTACTTTTCTCTAATAATCCATCAATCTATGTGGAAAACATTCTCTCTGGTTGGGGTGTGACTGATTGTGAACTCTTATAATAAGGGCAAACCCATTTAGCCCTTTCCACGCGACTCCCCTTTCATCCAGATTAGACCAAATCCTGCCATGGTAAGATAATCTCATGATCCCCTTTTGCTCCCATAAGACGCCTCCTCTCTGAGCTGCAGACTTACTGGCCGTTACACTCTCCAGGTGGACGGGCAGACCAGACTGGGCAGCCGCCAGCAGCTTCAGCGCCACAAAGAACTGAGGCGTACCAAAGTAGCCCAGACGCTTCGCTCCACACAACTCGGTCACCTGAAAAAGACGGAAAGTTTAAAATCTTTTTTTAAAGAACAACTATGGATAGGCTTTAACATTATATTACATCAAATCTCATCTTTCATACTGCCTTCAGTGTGTTACTTTTTTTAGAAACCTAATCCAACCAGGACAAGAGTAAGCTTAAGCATGCGATTATTTCACACTATGGTCAAGAATGTGTGGTGCCAAGTTATAGGCACTACGAAAAGAAGAAACAGTATGTAAGGGATCAGCAGCACATTGGGATCGGTTTTTCCAGTGCTCTTCTGATTAGAGGTACAATGACTGCTTTGGGAGAGCAAAAATAGATTAGGATTATGTAGGACAATCGAGGAAAAATTCCCCATAATACAACTCTTTTGAAAAAAAGAGAGAAGTTCTCAGAAAGTAAGAATGTTTATAACTGAGTTTATAAGTGCATCTTTTAAATACAGTACTGAAACAAAGCAACCTTGATCTCACACACACACACACACACACACACACACACACACACACGGTTTACTGTATGTCATACGTTTGGAGAATTTTCTTAAATGTACATTTGATTAAATCAACAATGAAAATAATGGTTAGTTGCAGCCCTAGCGTATTGTGCTTATCCCGGATATGTATACATACCAGAGACTTCACCTTCAACCAAACTCAAGCAGCATATTAAAATGACATGTAATGAGTTGCTTACCCAGGGGAGGCATCCAACTACACATTTACCCTTCCATTATGTACCTTGAATGGCTACTTGGCTATTATGTCAATCATTAAACGTTATGGGAAAAATTTGCTGTACTTGAAGTCTACGAAATCATTGCAGAGTAATGTGTGCCTTTCGAAAGGTAGAAGAGACTACCGGCCACACACACACACACACACACACACACACACACACACACACACACACACACACACACACACACACACACACACACACACACACACACACACACACACACACACACACACACACACACACACACACACACACACACACACACACACACACACACAGCTGAGCAGGAAGAAGTGTCATGCTTGTGCTACTTATCTGCTGTAAACACAGGCTAGACATACAGATCCTTCCTCTGTAAATCTGGTCAGTCCGGTGGGAATCATGACTAGACAAAATGCAGTACCTCTACATACAGTTCACAATGGGAAATTACACTTGTTTTGACAAATAGCAGAGAGTATATTACATAGAACTGTGAAAACCAACTCAAATCATGTATCCCGGAGGAAACACACCATTAACGATTCTCTGATGCGGTTTGTCACAATGACCCAGAAGTCAGCACTGAGTCCAAGAGTGATCCTGCAGGCATCCTGCAGCAGGGCCCAACACGGCTCAGAAGGCTGTGTGTCAATCACCCCCGTGTGGTGGCGGCGATCCAGGGCTGGACAGGAAGGAAGCGGAGCTCAATGCCATACTTCCTGACACCCACGCAGAGACACAATGGGCTGTGATCGCCGGGAGCTGACCCTACGGGACTGTGGGAGGCGTGAATGGAGGCCACAACCTGCTGTGTTCATCGGAGCTGGAAAAATATGTTTATGTGCCTGTGATGGGTCAGCAAAATGACTGTGACTCAGTAGTTCTCGATGCCAATGAAAAAACAGTGCCAGGGCCAGTACTTTTGCAAGTTTTAGTTCCTTAACTACAAATCATGTATACTACACATTTTTGTCGATTTTTCTTTCAAATGCAGTATAGTATTAGATATTTAGTTGTAGCTTTTCTCCTTCTAGAGGCCATTGTCTTCCATTCATTTTTATGCCATATGAAAATCAATTCACTTTTGACAATTGCATAAGTTGTGTAATCCATCACAGTGAACATCAAGTCTGTACTCATTTTTGTCATAGTCACATTATCGTTGTGAGGTAATGCAGTTTAAAAAGTTTGGAAAAGTCTGCACAGTATTACCTCATACCAACAATGTAACTTTGACAGAAATGAATGCAGACTTAAGGGACTCTAACTGTAACTCTAACTTTAGTTAAATAGCAGCCAGTGTGGCCACAAGCGACAATTACAGAATAATGACAAAGGCTGAAATGTAGTGTAAAAGTAGCACAAGTGGAGAAAAGTCAAGAAGTCAAAAAACTCACTCAATAATGTCGTTTATACTGTATATGAATATATTTGTAAAGTTTGCTATCATTAGCCAACATAAACGCCTGGTCATACCAGACCAAGTGAGGCTGGAGCAGCAAACCCTGAGTGTACTGAACCGAACAAAGGTGAATGTTAGTTCTTACTTCAAAAGTTACATAGACTCGCTTTAAAAGGTGCACTATGAGTTCCTGCATGGTTTCAGTGTGATTTCATTTTGGTAAATGGTAGTCATCTCTCCTTGATCCAATAGCTGCCTGGCCCCTGAACACACCGTGAAAAAGCCCAGTCTCAGGAGACAACAGAGGGGTCGTAAACGTCAAACAAGCACTAGAGGCACAGGCTGTGCACCACTCCAGCCAATCACCGACAAGATGGTTGGGGGAGAGGGTGGGGGTTAGTGACGGTTAGTAATTTAGTCATGACAGTTACAGAAACATGGGAAAAAGATAAATAAAAAATATTAATGCAGCATAGTGTCGCAATATTTTCCGTGCCAATACTGTATCAATACACAGACGCCAAGTATCGATCAATTATAATTATTATTATTATTATTATTATACAGTATATGTGTTGGTCAGTCCCTTTTTGCAGCAATAAAACTGAAGTGAGATGAACAAACGAAATGTATCTTTTTAGATAAAACAGATGTTGACAAAGGTTCCTTTTGGGGACATAATTTGAAAAAAAAAAAAAAAAAAGCTTGCATAAATTGCAATAGATCGCAGAATATTGCAAATTGTTTAAAATCGCAATAATATCATATTGTTATAATATCGTATCGTGAGGCCCTATTTCTTAGACTGTTTGGACTGTTGGTCGGACAAAAACAATCTGAATGTGTCACATTGGGCTCTGGGAAACTAGGATTGTGAACTATGACTTTTTCCATTATTTTCCAATATTTTATTGACAAAATTATCACTGGAAATATGTTTAATCGAGACTGAAATTAATCATGTCGTGCATTCAATGGTCTAAAAATGCAAAACCACTGGTTCTCTACAGGACACCAGTGTGGATATTGAATGGATACTATCTCTAATTTAACTCTTACAATGAAAAGCCTTTAACCCTGAACCTCACTATGAAATATTTCTTTTCTTTCCTGTGCATCAACAAATACAATACAATGAGGAGACATTCAGGGAAATGTACAGCTAGGCTAATGCAGTGAGTAAAGGGACTGCTCTCAGCGTGACAGAGAGGGGAAAGAAATAGAGGTGTGTAACCTCTGTCTGACTGACACACACACACACACACACACACACACACACACACACACACACACACACACACACACACACACACACACACACACACACACTCCACAAAGCAAAAATAATGGCTCATTATGAGACCTCGGAGACCATAGAGCCTGCTCGGTGTCTCCTCCGGACCACTGAGGTTGACTGATGAGCGGCCGCAGCTCCTTCGCACTCGCTAACATGTGATGAGCACGCAGAACCGAACACACACACACACACACACACACACACACACACACACACACACACACACACACACTCACTCACTCACTTTATGCAGGGATTCGGGGGGCAGCTGGGAAGCCTTGAACAGCTCTGCCACTTTGCTGGACGACAGTGTTCCCGAGGCGTCCGCTTGGCACAGGCTGTGGAGACCTGAGTAATACCTCTGCTCAGGTTCGTTCAGGGAGATGAAACTCCCTCCCGCGCCCGCAGACGCCACAACGGATTCCGGATCCATTCCCCCGAGGGGGGCTGACGCATGGAGGATCCGCTGGAGCTGGAGAAGCACTACAACCAAACAGGTCGATACATCCTGCTCCGGTTTCAAGTCGGAAGCGGGTGTTTGGCAGCAGGAAGGCGGTATCACCTCCGAGAAGAGCGTCCCTTGTGCAGACAAAAGTGACTGCTCGGTCCGTCCGTCGGTTCAGGCTCATCCGCTCCTACTGCCTGTCATGGCTGGTTCTGGTTGTAGCAGTACCGGCCTGAGCCTGCTGGCGGCGGTAGAGCACAGGAAGAAGAGGCAGGCATTGTCTGAGAAACAAGAGGCTAGTTCTTCTTACATACTGTCTATGGCAAAAATGAGAAAGCCTTAGGTGGCATTTAATGATGCATTCAGAGTCTTTTTCAAACTGCCAAGATGTAGTCACAAACATATGACTCATATCTTTGTGACTAGTAATGTTCCCACCTTTCATGCTGTGTTGAAAAATGTTATGTACAAATGTATGTGTTGCTAAACTTATTCAAAAAAATGTAATTATAATGATTTTGGAAACAATGTAACAATGTCTTTATGTTTTTTAATCATTTTGATCTCAACTTCAATTTATGATTGTGTGTGTGTGTTTTTTAGGGCTTTTCTACCTTTAATTTTTGACAGCACAGCTAGGTGAGAAAGGGGAGAGAGAGGGGGAAGACATACAGGAAATCATCACAGGTCAGACTCGAACCCTGGACCTCAGCGTCGAGGCATACAGCTATGTGCACTATTTTTCAAGCCATTTGATAATAGAATGCCTAAAATCGCACATCATTTGGGTAAAACATGGTATTTGCCAAGGAAAAGAGTCGTCATGTAGACCCGACATCCTGTTTTGTATCTGAGTGTTCTCCAACTGTCTCCATCATTGTGAAACCGGAACACAACAAATGTTGAGGATGACTCATTTTCACTCCTGCAATTTAAAAAGGGGCAAAAATTGTCAGGTGTTACTATTTTTAAGTTACATAATGTAGGTAGGATAGGAATTTGGCGTAAAAACAGCATTACTAATCTGGACACCCATCTCTGTTCTGAGTAGAGTTCCCAGAATGATCGGCGATATTTCCCCAGTAATAGAACCTTTGCTCCATTGGTTTGCCGGTCCAGGCAGAGAGACTGAGGGGTCAGGCCAAAGGGTCACAATATACATCTGAGGGGTCATAAGAGGATTAATGAGGCAGGGGAGAAGAAAAACAAATTTCTGCATAAATTCCATATTCTTACATCTTTATACAAATACTATACATTTATTTTTATTTGTTTTTTTGTGTGAAATATTGGATAGTTTTACCTTTTTGGGCTTCAAACTGTGTGATAAGTCCAGAGGGGAAATCCCTCCTAGCTGGAACTGGTAAAAACTATGTGGAACTGGTAAAAACTATATATATATATATATATATATATATATATATATATATATATATATATATATATATATATATATATATATATATATATATATATATATATATATATATATATATATATATATATATATATATATATATATATATATATATATATATATATATAATATAATGTGTTGAGACTCTTGTAAGGCGTCACAAGCCAAAAAGGTTGGGAACCACTAGTTTAATCTTTGACGATATATTGTAATGTATAGGGTGGTTTTTGTTTGTTCTGTTTTTAAAGATAATTTTTTTTTGGAATTTATTATTATATATGACAGGTTAGACACAAAGGTGGAGAGGAGGGGAAGTGACATGCAGCAAAGGGATGCAGGTCAGAACCGAACCTGCAGCCGCTGCGGCGAGGATATGAGCCTCTGCATATGGGCGCGCGCTCTACCAGGTGAGCTCCCCAGGCGGCCCTAGGGTGTTTCAAAAAAAAAGAAAAAGTCTTAATCTGAAAAGAAAAACTAACTAGTAGTACAGCATGTATTACAAATGTAGTTGAGTAAAAAGAACAACATTTCCCTCTAAAATATAGTGAAGTAGAAATTTAAAGGAGCATACAATTTAAATACTCAAGTATCTACAGTACTTCAGTAATTGTACTTAAAAAACGTTCCCCCACTGCTTGTCAGTAACAAAAGTAGCGTTACCATGGCATCATTGTTAATGCTATACTGTAAATGTATAGCACACCGTAGGTCTATAGCCCAACTTGCAACACTGAAACCAATCAGTTATCTAAAGCAGATGGGGCTGTAGAAGCAGCCAAAGACAGCACTCCTAGTCATGTGTTAGATGTTTTAAAGAAAGAAACATAATGAATGTTACTCATCATTAGTGTCTACTAAATAGGCGGAATTCATTCCTAATGTTCCTATAATGCCTCTGCTGCCATCATCTGTTCAGGAAAATATGTGCAGTCTGTGCTTCTACAGCCTTCTGCAGAGGCTGAACTGGGAGCAACTGAAAAGCAAAAGAACTGAGAACCAAGTTGTGAAAAAAAGTTAAAATTGAATTAAAATTGTTACCTCTGTTTACTAAGTCTATTCTGTTTTTCTTCCTAATCAGACTTATTTCGATAAAAAAAGAACAGCCCAACACAAAACAACATTGTGTTTTAATTTCATATTTCTTTACTGTAACCAGTCATATAAAAAAAGATGAAGCAGGACTGTGTTAACTGTGTTCGCACTGTACTGAAAAGTAGTTTTCGTGCTGTTTCAGCCTGGGTGTTGTCTGTTTTACGGGAAAAAAACACTCATGACATTTTATGGGATCAACATCTTTTATGGTAAGTCACGTGCTCAGTTTAATGTGGTCAACTCTGGATTTAAAATGGTAGATATAGGCTGCTATCATGAGAGAGAGAGAGAGAGAGAGAGAGAGAGAGAGAGACTTGGCAACAGACTTTGCCTCGAGTGCCCTCTGTCAACTTAGTTTCTCATAAATGGCGTTGTCAGGCATCCTTCACTACGCGGTACGCAGTGGTTGAACAATTAACCAAATTGTAAGCATGATTGTCAGCACGGAAGGGATGATTAACCTTAAATTGACAAGAATGTTCACTGTGATTTTCTATTGTCTATTATAGGTTTACCTGCTCAGCTATGGGAGATTGGGATTATTCAGCACTTTATCGTCTATCTCACGTAATAAAGCTACAGGTAAGGCCTGAGCAACATGTTTTAGAAGAGACAGGGAAGTAACCACAACAACTTGTCCTGAAAATCAAGATTTGGCACATTAAAGGAAGCAAAATAACTTAGTCTGACATGTACTAGTACTTTTGGGTCATTGTGTGCTAATCATTTGTGCATACTGTCCACATCCTGTAACCTGTATCCCAAATCAGTCTTTTTCCCAAGAGGAATGCTGCGCTTATCTTTAACTAATGAGCAGAAAATATTGCTACTTTAATCATACACACAGTGAATCACACACTGTACTCTGCTGAGTAAACAGAAGCAGACCGAGCTGCAGACTGAGTGTTGTTCTCCGAGAGGTCGGCCTCTCTCACGTTAGCAAATCTATTTGGCTCCTTTGAGGCTTGAACAAACAGTAGCACCTTCACCACAGCACCCACTTTACACTTTCCATGGTATACAGTGTGGGTGGGCTGCCCCACCGCCTTTTTTTAAAGAGAGGACTGGTTAGTTGAGGTGTGTCCTGGCTTAACCATTAACCTCAGGGCTTATCCAATGACGTTCCTCTGCTGATCTCCTCAAATCACTAATGTATGGGAGTTTCCATCAAGCCTTTTGCACCATTTGATTATTTTGCTTCTTGTTCTCTGGGGAAATGTTGGAAAAGATCTTAGTCCTGCTTTGTTTGCCATCTGCTTTGGCACAACAGCTCTGTACACCAGGTAAGGGACCATACTTAACGCCTTACTTTGTTTTCACATTTTATCCCACTAAGATACTGTCGGCAAACACGGGCATTGTTACTGTGACGCCGACAGTTGAGATGTATTTCTTTGTTGCCTCTCAGGTCTGGAATGTGGCTTCTCATCTGAAACCAAATCGGATTAGACACATAACTCAAATGTTTGCCTCCTAACAATGGCTTACATGGGACGTCAACTATTATTCTAAAATACATGCTGGCTTTCTAGAACTCTATGAGGAAATGAAGCCTAATATACATGAAATGATCCCATCAGTGAATTTAAATATGTTTCCTCTTTAAAGGTGCTTCTGATGGCTACAAAGTCAGACTCAGCATCATAACTGCTCTGGGAGATCAAGCTGTATGTATACATTTAAATATTCATCCGCTAAACCAGCAAAACATCAAATCATAAATACAATCTCTTTCATTATGTTATATGCTGTTCTCATACTGTAATCATACTATATTATTCATCATCAACTGATCATTCATGCAAACAGCTACCCTTATAAACAAGTATTATGCTGAGAAGTCTAGAATACACTCAAAGTGTGTGTGTCACTACTTACAAGGACAAGGTCCATCTGGTGATCAATTAACCATGAAGGTCTTTACTGAAAACAACACATGGTCTGTCCATGTTTTTGCAGTATGTTTGGAACGAGAACGAAATGTTCCTGTTCCGAGCAACTCTGGCTTTTGCCATGAGGACTCACTTCAACGGCCAGACATATAAGTAAGAAAACCTTTGTGTGTTCTCTTTTGCTGTTTGGTTTAAGAAACATACAATACAAAGTTCAAGAATATTTCTCTGTGTACATGGAACGGGCACAATAACTATAAAACTGTAATATGATCCCTTTTTACCGTAATTAAATCAGTGACTCATGGTTTATGATCATGTTATGACACTGATGTGGTCTTTTATTGTCTCGTGAAACCTCCCCAGTGTGTCAAACATCGTTGTGTGTGATGAGACGCCCAGAGTGTCCTTCTGGTTCGTGGTGACGTCACCGCTGGACACTTCACAGCTCGTTAGCAGAGAAGATGTGGAGGAGGCTGTCAGGTGATCATGATCCAGGGACGCGTTGTTATGGATCCCACGTAACTTCTAGGCAAGGCCCGATTGGTTGAGGTTAGGCATTCACCTCGAGTGGTTAAGTATAGGATTCGGGATGTACCCAATCCAGATTTTTGGGGTTCGGCCGAATACCGAATCCACTGGTTAAGATTCTGCTGAATCTGAAACCGAATACCGAATCCGTCGTCTGGTTAACACCAGTTTTTAGCTGTGACTGTCCTTCCTTTGCCGTACCTGAAGTTGCTGCATTCTGGCTGCTGTCTGGAGATTCCTTCGTGCACAACTCATATTCTTTCAGATGTTTCATACCAAATGTTGTAACAGCGGCCATGTTGTGTATTGTTTAGGGTCCTCGCCACCACCAGATAAATCGGCATTGCAAGTTGAACATGTAGCTGGACTTGAATGGCCTTCTTTTGACTGAAAGTACTGCCAAACTACACTTTTTCTGCTCACCAGTTCCATGTCCACTTTCTCACAGCCTGCTGCATTGAACGCTCCACCTACGTAAACACCTTCCCGTAATCAACGGCGCCGTCACGTCGACCAGTGTAGCGCGCTGAGTGCAAGCGTAGGGTTCAGTTCAGTGGAAAAAAAATTCTAAGGTTCGGCATAAACCCAACCCCGTCATAAAGTCCAATATTCAGCCAAATCCGAAGACATAACCAGGGATTCGGTGCGTCCCTGGTTAGGATAGCCAATTAGTCAGGGGATAGGACCTGAACGCATCGGGTAACGTTACCTAGCGTAAGCATGGACGCCTGGCCAATCATAGCGTGTGAATGCTGTTGAAGGTGGACTTGCCTAGAAGTACGTGGGTTCCCTAATAATGCTGCTGCTCCTCTTTACATGTCATTTAGCTGATGCTTTTATCCAAAGTGACTTATAATTGCTATATCCTCTGGAGCAACTAGGGGTTAAGTGTCTTGCTCAGGGACACATCGGTTGATGTATTGCAGTGGGAATCGAACCCAGGTCTCCCACACCAAAGGCATGTGTCATATCCACTGCGCCATCACCATCCCCTCTTCTTTACTGTAAATCCTCATTTGGAAATATTATGTGAGGTCCAAGGTCACAAAAAAATGACATTTAGAGTCAATGTTTGTGCTTAATTTTTTCATGTTTGGGTTTGATGCTGTTATTTTGTTTTGGGTAAACGTGAAATTGTCTTAATATGTGGGGATCATAGCTGTTACTGTATTACTATATACTGTAAGTGAAGCTATTTATTGATTACAGTATTTTTTAATCATTGACCCCAGAAATAGTATAGGCCTCTTACCTTTGGAAGTTTTCCAGTTTGAAATGGGAGTGGACCCAAGGACTGAGGACATTGTAGAGTCATTGCATCACCGTTGGTTCTAACAAAATTTAAGCATCCAGGACATTGTTGCATCAAGACATGCACAGACAGACAGACAGACACATTGGCCTGAAAATAGCCAGTATTAAAATTTTAAATCCTAACTTTTTTATTTTTCCAATAGAAAGTCCAGGAACCGCATCAACAGTGCCTTTCTGCTAACTGATAAAACTCTGGAGTTCATCGGCATCGCTCCCACCCTGGCAGCACCAGTCTACCCTGACCCCCCCCCGTGGCTCATTGTGTTTGGGGTGATCATGGGTGCTGTGGGTGCTGGCATCATCATTCTGCTTGTGACCTCTGTGCTCCAAAAGAAACGGTAAGCAGATGTCTGTAGATGAATCATATTTATCATTTTGTAAATGTGGTCACTGGGCTTAGTCAGTCTTGTTTCTGTATTCTTCTTCTTCTAGCAAAAAGAACGAGAAAAGTGAAGATGAGGATGATGAAGAAGATACACGGGTGAAAACGGTGGAAAATGGCACTGCGAGTGACGGTGTTTACAACATGTCATTCTCAGACGATGAGCGATTC